>NC_041403.2:165749245-165974245 GCF_900747795.2 Erpetoichthys calabaricus | reverse complement strand
ACCCCATGGGATTTGCTTCTGTTTATTACAGAAGTGAATAAAACTTTGCAGCAGCACGTACCTATCACCACGCTGCATAACCTGTCCAAAGCCACCAGGGGACAAAACACGTTTGGACCAATGCTCCCTGAAGTTGTATCACCAGTTCTGTCCCATCTCTATTTGTAATGCCACAGTGCGCTTCATCTCGTCTTTTGTTGTGGGTTTCCACTTTGAAAAACGAGAATGCGATGCAAACGCAGCCCGCGATTCAAAAAAATTCTCTGCCTGTTTGTCTCGTCTGACAGTAGCCGAAAAGCAGCATCAGGAGAGAGCAGCCTGAAGTACAGCAGCCGGTGATCTATCGTGTCCAACAGCAAGCCATGCCGTCTTGTAAACTCGGGTAGCCAGATCGGCTCTCAACGGATCAATGTCTGTGTATTTATCCCATGCGAACCTTGCCGTAGATGCATCGGCTGCGCGAAGGCACTCAACTGGCAGCAGATCCGCTGGCGCGGCATCGGCTGGTGTCTGATCAGCTGATGCCAGCTTCTCACTCTCTTGCTCGATCTCCTGATCACTGTCAATAAAATCCGATTCTGAAAAATCAAGAGTCCGACTCCACGATAATGCGCAAAACATCATCTGCCGAGTGTTTTCTTTTCTGCACTTCCTTTGCTCCCTTTTCTCATGTCGGTGCCATCTTGCCATTGTTTACATTTCGCAACTCACGCACACGCAAGGTTTATTTGCCGAGTCAACGAGTCTAGCATTCCTCCAAGCACAGAGGGAATGCCTGTGACGTGACAGTGAGATTTGTCGCCATTAACAGCTGATTGTCGCCCTCTATCCCTGGATGTCGACTTTTGTCGACATTCGCCTTCAACCCCTCCTGTCGACAAAAGTCGACATCCGCCCTAAAAGAGTTAAAAGCACAATGTTACAAAAACAGCTACTTTGTTTTTAATGAAAATATTTGGAATTACCTTGGAATTCACCAACAGTACAGATTGAATAATGATTGAATTTTTATTTGTAGTGTCAATTTTTAGCAGCATTTTTAGTTTCAGAAAAGAAAATGCCTGGGAATAAAATTAGAATGTGCACATGCTAAGTTAAATCAGTAACGTGATTCTTTATAATGAAATGCCAAAATCCCCTCAAGCTGTGGTTACACTGGAGGAATTCCCAGGTCTATCACAAATTAAATTCAAGTATTGCATTGTAATTTTATATTTATGAATGTCAATAGTTTTTTGCTTAAATGATAGCTGGGTATCTACTTGATTGACACAACACTATTTTAAATTTGCTTACGCTATTAGCATAATTATATATTCCATATTAATCCACTGTGGACTGAAGAAAAATCTGAAACTGCTATGCATTCAGACTTGAAGACTCATCTTCATCATCAGCTGTATTTTTAAATAAGATTCTTCTCAAATACATTTCCTACTTTTTGGCTTTACTTTTATTAGTTTTGCTTTGGAGTAGTATTTATTTATATATTCTTTGACTGGATCAAGGTGTATAGTTTAAGAGCATCTGGTGTGGGTGCCTGTAAGCCTCTCTGCTTGAAGCAGGTGTCCACGTGTAGGTAAAACCGTTGTGACAGATGCTAGGAATAGTCGGGCGTCCCGGCTGTGATGGGTCGAAGCCAACCCATCGCATGAAAAAGAAAAAAAGTGAAGAGCAGCCTACTTTATCCTGGAGTCTGGCAGGACATGCCCATGTGAAAATGGGTACACTGACATCCTGGATGGGATGGACTGAAGAGCCTTACCTGGCCAGAAGGCTTGTTATTATGGAGAGAAATGAGGAGGTAATCCAGTAACTATTAGCTTCCTCAATACACTAAAGGGCAGCATTCCTGGGCGATGGTACCCATCTGAACATCCACAGGGTATGCTGGGAACTGAAGTGCCATGGAGCAGCCCTGTTGTGTTCCATGGGAATGCCATTAGGGGGTGCTGTGTGGATTCATGATCCCTACTTTCAGGTAATTCTAAATGACCCGGAAGTGTTTCCTACCAGCTATGCCCTGGCACTGGAAGGACTCCCGGGCCCAGTATAAAAGGAACCGCTCTGCGTTACCCAGGAGAGCTGGAGTAGGGTGGAAGAAGGACAAAGCTCACCTGCGACGAATGAATGAAGGAAGAAAGAGAGAGGGGAACAGAATGAAGGGTATTGTGATTGTGTATTTATGACATTTGTTAAGATAAAAAATTGTAATACATTTGGCATTTGAACTCTGGACTTGTGCCCATGCACTTGTGTCTGGGGTGCTGCATCTCCCCCAAATGCTCACACTGTACATATTTGAGCTACCAAGTAGATATACCAAACACTTGTACAAACATAGTTAACAGTAACCATGGCGTAGGTGAACCACAATAATAAACCAAGGAACTTTCATGATAATATACTTGAAATTTTGTTTTGACGTTAATATGAACTGCTGTTTTATTCCCACAGGGGTTAGCAGCTGAGAGAAGACATATTCAAAAGTAACTGTGAACAGGTGAGTGGGCCCCTGCTTTGGTGGGTGACCCAGGAGCAGATAAGGCCTGAAGACCATTACCTGGTCCATTAATTCATGGCTAAGAAGTCTCATTGCTTAAAGCAGCTGTCCACATGCAGGTAAAGCTGTACACATGGGGTGTTATAAAGCAGCTAATTTAAAGTACAGGTAAATTTCTCTTGATAATACAACCAGCAAAACAATAATTCACGGATAAGGACCTCGACCACCTTTGTTAACATATGTATAATCTGAATCTAAAGCGGGCCAGGCATAGACACGGCCTCGGATTCACAGGCCCTTGTACTCTATAATCTTCCCAAGATCACTTTCTCATCAATTTGGTTTTGCGGGTGCAGCGCAGAGATTTTAAAAGGTATGATATTCACAGCGTGCCACTTACTTTCATTAAAACCATCAGATCCTGAGACATTTCTCAAATTAAAAAACAAAGCGAAATATTAAATTGAGAGTGAAATACTGTTTTAAAATAAATTTAAAAAAAAAAAAAGTCAGCCGACTTCAATCCTCACCAACAGCCCCAGCTCCAAACGTGTCATCGTTGAACTGATCGATGTCGTCATCTTCGTCGACTAGTCCATGCAAACCCTCTCCTTCCTCCTCAAGGGGACAGTCTTCCAAAGACTGAGGGAGAAAACAAAGAGCATAAATTTAAGAGTAGAGTCTAACAGCAGACCCCAGGAGGCTTTGCTGAACAGCCAATCAAATTGCATGTTTATGCTACATGATTTACATAGTGGAAACTCCAAGAAGGGTGTTGCTGTGGCCCACAGCACTAAAAGATGGTGCCTCTACCCAAGTGAACTCGCTAATATATTAAGTACCATGACAACCATGACTGAATTTTGCTTAAAACTGGGTGGGAACAATTAGACGGGTCACCATTTGACACATTTCTAATCCACCCCAGTGCCTCATGGAGGTGGCGCTCAGAGTAGAGGTGGAGATTTTGAATTGCAAAGTCTAGTAACCTGGTATGACAGACAGCAAGCAAGTTCATGATTAACCGTCTACAGTCGAAAAGTCCCCTAAAACAAATCCCTATTAGATGTAGAAATGTGTGTCGCATGTGCATCTTTTAAAAATAAACATAACCTGTTGCAAAGAAAAAAATCTTTCTGCAGTATCACGTTATACGCGAGTGGTTAAAGTGAACGATACGTCGTCACAGGCGTGAAGTGTGCTCTCTGTTGTTCAGTGTTATGTCCATAGTGTAGGAGTCAATGTACCGTATACAGTGATCCCCTGCCTATCGCGGGAGTTACGTTCCAGACCCACCCGAAATAGGTAAAAATCCACAATATAGAAAGACCACATTTTTTTTTTATAGTTTAATTCTTAAAATACCCCCACTACACACTATAAACACATGTAAACTTATTAAAACACACTTTGGATACACACATGATACACAGATGTCAGGCTAAAGATACGAGTAACATAATAATCATCATCATCAGTTTTACCTTCTCCTGTATGGTCAAGGTCTTCCTCTGGCGCTTAGGCTCACTGCTACCAGAAGGCTTAAAAGATGCAGGAAGCTTGGGAGCCATCGTAGGGCTTAAAACAAACGAAAAGTTCACACAAGTTTGCTCACAAAAGTCGGACCACAAGCAAGGTACGCGATACGCGATTCGACGGGGACCCACGCTCGTTGTTCTTGCGAGATTACACCACGTTAGCAGCAGCTAATCAGAGCCCAAAAGAATAACATCCACTCTGATTGGTTGAGTCTCCTCTTTCAGCCAATAACGGGCTTTGTAAGAAATCATCTGGGTGCTGTAACGCGAAACTCTGTCTGCTGAAAACCGTATGCTTTGTTATGACTTGGCTGCAAAGCACACTACAGGTAGGATGTACTTACTGAATTTTTCCGCGATATAGCAGGTGCGCGATAGCTGAACCACGACAGAGCGGGGGATTACTGTACACTTGCATTTAAGTTCTCCCACGGATAAGTCAGGGCTTGATTTTACCGTATAATTTCCGGTATTTTATAATGTTGGTTGTATAAGTCGAATGTGGAAACCTCACGCTATTGGTGCAAGAGATTACGATATGCTAACGCCCACCTGAGGGAGTAACCACGAGGCGCACAGCCTTTATTCCACGTATTGTGCCTTCATGGCCACACAGTGATACCCGAACTAATCCGAAGCGATGTTTGCACCGATTTGTGTTTTTTGTATCTCACCCCCTCATACCCCTTTATCGTTAACAACATCCCTTATCTACAATGGAGTGTTCGATTTGAAGAAAATATGAAGCTGGTTTTAAATTAAAAGATGTTGAAGTGGAGAAAGAAATTGGTAACTAAGCTGCTGCAACAAAATTCAATGTGTCTGAGAAGCTGGTGCGAGATTGGAGAAGGCACGAAGATGTAAAAAATAAAATTTAAGTATCGTATTTTTGAGCGGGTGTATAAGTCGGGGTCTGATTTTAGGATTGATTTTTCGGGTTTCAAGACTCAACTAGCTTTAAAGAATTGGCAGCTATATTCATAAAAATATGAACTTCAAAATATGCACTTGGAGTAAACGTTGCGTCGTACTCTGTCAAAAGGACTGCCGCTAAGAAAGCGGATAACGAAGAGTTATAGAGAGGAGATGTGGATTTCAGTAACCAAACTAACCAAATCAATAAATCTGCCCAAAGACACCAGTAGATGCACAGATAAGGCAGCACAACATCCACCTT
Organism: Erpetoichthys calabaricus; assembly: GCF_900747795.2. Lineage (NCBI taxonomy): Eukaryota > Metazoa > Chordata > Cladistia > Polypteriformes > Polypteridae > Erpetoichthys > Erpetoichthys calabaricus. The sequence continues at coordinate 165,969,024 of NC_041403.2, read as the reverse complement.
CTGACCAAATAACTAAACAAATCTGTCATTACTATCTAAAAATTCAAACATGCCACGACAGAGTAGCCACGGTGTTTTAACATGTCTTAACTACAATGCTTATCTAAACTTTATTTGCTGTTGTTATGCCATATAGTGATAGTCAAAATGACAAAGATATCGTAGCAGACAGAAGCACTTCTCCAATAAATATAGCTGTGGTGGTCTGTGTGCGTCTGTCCCCACTGTTGCAGCGATCATTACAACGTGCAAATAAATTATTAAGCTTCAGTTACATTGTGCTACTGAGCTCCTGAAATTTTATTTTTTTATTTTCTCACAGTGTACATTTAAATCCCGACAGCAGTTTAAAAACACACAGACTGGAGAAACTGGGGGGGGTGGGGGGGGTGGGGGGGGGGATTTAGTGTGTTTAAGGAAGAAGCTCTGTGGGCGCAGGCTTTGCAGCGCAGGATCTCGCCACAATTCACTAAACACTTTTTAACAGCTCGTCCCCCAGATGTGTATTCTTATTTGAGATTCACATCTGGCCCTGCGAGAATGTTCGAGAGACAGTCCTACTACCCAACATATCTGTTCAATAGTCGTCATTACTCATCCAAAGATGCTAACATTAACAATAGTGCAAGGATGTTTTACGAATACAAAGAGTGAGGTATGCCCTGAAATGGGTGTGTTGAGAAAAATGTAAAATGACCCGGCGTATGGCGTAACATCACTGCAGTATAACGCAAAGCCCACTGAACATCTGTGCTCTGGAGGTCTCGGCTACAGTCTATTGGATTTTATGGTCCTTTTCAAACTTGGAACGCTAGCACTGAAATTCCAAGCAGTGCCATGTACACATAGGAAAGCACCGGTTTACATACACCAAACATGAAGGTATTGAGAAGGGCTCTCGTCAGAACAAAACACATGGCCTTTTTGTGTCGTTCTTAACAACATTTCTTTCTACAGTATAGCACATTTTCATACAAGGCATGTAGCTCAAAGTGCTTAACAAAATATAAAAGAAAAATAAAAGAAATTCAAACCAGCAAGTTGGAAATAGTTACTCCACCGGACAAAAGTTTTAGAACACTATAGTTTTTCTTCAGATTTAAATCAGTTGAAATTCAATACATGACCTAAAATGACGAAAAGGTTAACAGTAAACTGACAGAGATTTAAATTTAGAGTTTGGGTTAGCGAAAACTGAAAAAAATAGGAAATATCAAAATATTACAAACAGGCCTTCTTCAGGGAACAACTAATAGGTTACAAGATTGCAGCAAACAATTTGCACAGGTGTCCCAACTTCTGTTGATTACTTAAAAAACCCTCTATGTAAAATACCACATGGACAATATTACATAGAACAAATAAACAATGGAAAAGTGCAACAGGTGCAATTAAGAAAAGGCCAAACTGAAAAAGTGAGTGTTTAATAGTTTGTTAAACTGTTCAATGTTATTAGCCTGTTGTAGCTCTATTAGTAAAGTATTCCACATTTTTGGTGCATAACCGCGTACATTAGAGGGTCAGCTCAGGTTGGAAGATTGGGAGACAAAGTCAGAGAGGCGAGATTGCGTTGGTTTGGACATGTGCAGAGGAGAGATGCTGGGTGTATTGGGAGAAGGGTGCTAAGGATAGAGCTGCCAGGGAAGAGGAGAAGAGGAAGGTCTAAGAGGAGGTTTATGGAGGTGGTGAGAGAGGACATGCAGGTGATGGGGTAACAGAGCAAGATGACGAGGACAGGACGATATGGAAGATGATGATCCACTGCGGCAACTAACAGGAGCAGCCCGAAAGAAGAAGAAGAGCAAAAGGCTGTCTCACAACTTCGTTTACGCTTGGCTCTCGGAGTGGTGGCTCCAAGGTTAGGGATCTATGCCAGCAATCAGAACATTGTCGGTTCAAATCCTTTAAAATGCCAGAAGTGACTCTACTCTGATGGGCCCTTGAGCAAGGCCCTTAACTGGCAATTGCTTCGTTCTGGGTATGACATTAATCTGCAAGCAGGTCCTCCAACTTACAGGGAAAAACTTGGGTGTTGGTGGCAGGATTGGCACTCCAGCCTCTTTTTTTTTTTTTTTTTTTTTATAACAAACACCTCACACTGTTTCAGTGTGGTGCTGAGGTGTCACCTGCTGCACTTGGGTCCCAATCCAGGGGGTTCGTCATGTGGTGGGTGCTGGAATGTGCTATCTTTACATGCTCCCAACCCCTTTCTTTCTCTCTGTGTATAATAAGCAAAGCGCTGTTAGATTATCTAAGGTTATAACTGGGAATATAAGGTGACGGGCGCTCCAAAATATACGAGGGAGGGAGCTTGTAAGATTATTCAGAGCTTTATGTACCATTAGCAGTATTTTAAAATCTGTTCTAAAGTAACATGTAACCAAAGTAACGATGCTAAACCCGGTGACATGTGCTCAGATTTTCTTTTGCTGGTTAAGATTCTCGCTGCTGAATTCTGAACTAACTGCAGGCGGCTGATGTCTTTCTTAGGCAGTCTTGTAATCTAGTGGACTAAAAACAAAAGCGTGAATTCATTTTTCAGCGTCTTGCAATATTATAAGAGGTCCAACATCTGCAATATTTCTTAAGTGAAAGAATGCAGTCCTAGTAATGTAGTTAATGTGTGATTTAAAGTTTAGATCAGAGTCCATGATCACACCCGAGTTCTTAACTGCCCCCTTGACTTTTAGTGCCAAGGGGTCAAGTTTATTTTGAAGATCTTTAATATTTCCATTTCTTCCCCTCCAAAAAAAATTCAGTTTTTATTCCCTTATTTAGCTTGAGAAATTTACTATTCATCCGTTCAGTAATACAAGACAGACACTGGATCAGAGGGCAGAGAGAGTCAGGGTCATCGGGTGCTACAGATAAGCAAATCTGTGTGTCACCTGAAAGCTATTTAGCAGTAGACGCAGAGACATAAACTTATCACATTTATATTCATATTGACAATTTTTTGCTGTCGATGGGCAGAATGGAACTATTATTCAAAAGAATAAAGTCATATGAAAAAGTTTCTCACCTTGCATAATAACTGACTCTCCTTTCAACCAAAAAGATAACAGTGGTATATGTCTTTCATTTCCTTGGAGTACCGCGGTGTTTTCTGAACAAAGATTTTTTAGTGACGCAGTATTTAGTTGTATGAAATTAAATCAAATGTGAAAAACTGTCTGTGCACAAATGTGAGTCCCCTTGTCATTGTGCTGATTTGAATTCCTGTCACTGCTCAGTGCTGATTACTTGGTGTGATGAGCTCATTAAGCCTTGAACTTCATAGACAGGTGTGTCCATCATGAGATATAAAGGTATTTAAGGTGGTCAATTACAAGTTGTGCTTCCTTCCCTCTGACTCTCCTCTGAAGAGTGACAGCATGGGACCCTCAAAGCAACTCTCCAAAGATCTGAAAACAAAGATTGTTGAGTCTCCTGGCTTAGGGGAAAGCTACAAAAAGCTATCTCAGAGGTTTAAACTGTCAGATTCAACTGTAAGGAATGGAATCAGAAAATGGAAGGCCACAGGCACAGTTGCTGTTAAACCCAGCAGGTCTGGCAGGCCAAGAAAAATACAGGAGCGGCATATGAGCAGGATTGTGAGAATGGCTACAGACATCTGTACATCGTTCTACAATTCAGAGCAATTTGAACATTTGTATGGCAGGGTGAAGAGAAAGAAGCCCTTTCTGCACTAACGCCACAAACAGTCACTTGTTGTATACCAATGCTCATTTAGACAAGCCAGATTCATTTTGGAACAAAGTGCTTTGGACTGATGAGACAAAAATTGAGTTATCTGGTCATAACTCAGATAATTTGCATGGCGGAAGAAGAACACTGCATTCCAAGAAAAACACCTGCTAGCTACGGTCACATTTGGTGGAGGTTCCATCATGCTGTGGGGCTGTGGGGCTAGTTCAGCGACTGAGGCCCTTGTTAAAGTCGAGGGTCAGATGAATTCAACCCAATATCAACAAATTCTTCAGGATGATGTTCAAGCATCAGTCACAAAGTTGAAGTTACACAGAGGTTGGATATTCCAACAAGACAATGAGCCAAAACACAGTTGGAAATCTACAAAGGCATTCATGCAGAGGGAGAAGTACAATGTTCGGAATGGCCGTCACAGTCCCCCGACTTGAATATCATTGAAAATCTATGGGATGATTTGAAGCAGGCTGTCCATCAAATTGAACTGAACTGCAGAGATTTTGTATGAAGAATGGTCAACAATACCTCCATCCAGAATCCAGACACTCATCAAAGGCTATAGGAGGACAGCGTCTAGAGGCTGTTAGATTTGAAAAGGAGGCTCAACTAAGTATTGATGTCATATCTCTGTTGGGGTGCCCACATCTATGCACCTGTCTAATTTTGTTATGATGCATATTTTCTGTTAATACAATAAACTAGATAGACAGACAGACAGACAGACAGACAGTTACTTTATTAATCCCAAGGGGAAATTCACAATGTCACTGCTGAAATACTACTGTTACCATAAGGCATGTCATCTATTAAAAGGAAGTTCAGCCAATGACAAACAAAAATCCAAAGAATTAAGAGGGGTTCCCAAACCTTTTCATATGACTTTATATCTAAACGGCTACATTTAAGGAGTGTTTATCAAAAGTGGCTGGAGGCGTAAAAGGGTAAGCAATGACACACCTGTAATGCCATATTCAGGTGCCATCGGGCACATGGTGAGTACCAGTAGGAAATTCCACATGAACGGCAGATGTAGTCAGGCAATTCGGAAAAAACAAAGCTAGCCAAATTCTCTGAGTTGTGATGTAACACTGACCTTTCACATTACTCAACTGCATAAAATAAAAAAAAAGATATATATTTTTGTGGTCAAATTGCATTTGCATACACATTTAAACACACGTAGTTTGCCATTTTAATTTCACAAAAAAAAAAAGTCTTTAATTGTCATTTGTTTCCAATCAAGTAATAAATCAATAGCGACCTCACGTTTCTCTGAAACCTCAGACCAGACATTCACTTGAAGTCACTGAAATGGGAAGGTGAGACGTCACAAGTTTTGTGCCCCGAAAACTCTTAATAGCACGTGAATGCAAAGTAACTACATTTTACCCATGAACTTTATCCAGCACTCTGAGACTGCCACCTAATGAAGAACGCTACACGAAGAAAAACACACTAAATTAAAAATTTACAAGTGCTGAACACATGCCAATGAATACACCCAATATGTAACTAGTGCGATAACTGAAACGAATAACAAAAACGGAACATTTTCACGTGAAATAAAATTCTAAACAATGTTTTGCTTTTTTCCTGACCAAAGTCCAGGACCCCACGTTGCGTTTCTGGCATTAATAATGGCACGTTCAAGGTTGAGAGAGACTCCGTCCTCCTGGACCTCAAAGACCACCATCCATGCATTAGCCAGACTGCTGAATTCAAAGGCGTTTTCACACCTAGCTCATTGAAGCATTTCTCCTCCCTGAAAACTTGGGAGTAATTAATTACTGGGTAGTCCTCTGGTGTGGACCGAAACAACCTTAACAAGGCCCTTTGGAATCGGTGGTCTCGGTATGGTGCTAAGAGAACCCTGCAGAGTGTGCATGAAGTGTGAATGGGATCCAACAAGAGTCCAATCTAACTCTAGAACACACTGTGCATTGTGGGAAACATTCTTACCTGTAATGAGACAATCGCAATATAAATATACAGTAGACCCTCCCGAAGTCGCAGTTCAGGGTTCGCAGACTCAGTCGTTCGTGGATTTTTCCTTAGAACCTAACTATTAATTGTTAGCAGAAAGCGCAAATATCCTCTGCAATTGTTTATGGCTTTTCTCGTGGCAATACTGTGCTGTAGAGAGAACAGGAAGCAACCGCGGAGGGAAATGCGGTTTGGGATGATGGAAGTAGCCAATCCGAGAGCGTTATTCATTTCTCTTCGCTGCTGATCGACTGCGGCCCTGTGACGCGTCTCCAGCTGAGTGTCCTCGTGTTTTCCATTTTGTTATTGTATTCATGTTGTTATTCTTAAACGCACAAGATGTCGCTGAATCGCCCTGCACCTTCTAAGGCTTCTGGTACCAAGCCTAAGCGCCAGAAGAAGTTTAAAACACTCCAGGAGAAGGTTGAACTACTGGATTTGCCACGGGAACTAAAACGTTATGCTGCAGTAGCGTGCCACTATGGCATTAATGAAAGCACCGTACGCTACATAAAGAAGAACGAGGCAGCGATCCAGAGTACCGTATCTAAGTTTCTGTGATAATGCCAAACAGGTAACGACCGTAAGGAATAAAGATATCGTCAGGATGGAATCTGCCTTGGCACCGTGGATCACCAACTACAGGAAGAAGAACATCCCCTTGGACGGTAACATCATCCGTGAGAAAGCACGGAAATCGTACCAGCAGTTCGCTACAGGAGACAATGTAGCAACTTCCCATCACAATGTTCCTGAAACCTATAAAGAAAAGCCAGCATGAAACCCCACCAGAAGAAGACCCGTCCAAAGATATGACTCCTCCTGAAGAAGAGGCGCCACCTGAGGAGTTTTAAATCCTGTGCATCGTACTGCACAGCTACTACTATCATTCATCATTGGTGCGTACCCGTACATTTTACTGTATTTTAATTAAATGAAATTATTATGTATTTACACTACTTATAACAAAGAAAACACGCTTGCATGAATTACAGTACGTATAGCGGTAACATCGGTATTTTACATTCTAGCACCGCGGGAGACATAGCAGTACAGTACTGTACAGTAGACAGGTTTGCCTTTACATTCTGTTTTTAGGTAATGTATTAATGTATTAAGCTGAGTTTGCAACAAAATTAAAGTGCATTGGGGACATACTGAATTTAGGGTTTAAACTATAAAAATAGGCATTTAAAAGGCATTTTTAACCACATCCAAAAGTCGCGGTTTTTCACAATTTGCAGGTGCTCTAGGAACGAAACCCCCGTGAATTTTGGAGGTGTACTGTACATCCACAAGTGCATAGATGTTTGCATAAAACAACTCGCACATGTGTCCATCAATCCTAGCGCCTAATTCATCCTCTGAACCTCTTTCTCTCTTCACGATTGGATAAGATAGTTGACCACATTAAAAAAAAAAAAAAAAAAAAACAGGTGTAGATTTACTTGTGATTGGGTAGATCAACCACACACAGTGTTGGTGAGAATCGAATGCCACTTGTGCCTGACAATTACATTCCCTATTCATACACTGTAAGGGTGATGTGCACAGGTTAGGCGTATTCTCAGTGTAATCCCACTTGCGGCACGACGCAGACACTGAAGGAAAATTAACTCTGATGTGGTACATGGGAATTCAACATTCCCAAGTGAACATTATTAACAAATATTTACTGACCTAAAATGGCAGACGTGATTTGAGATAACCTAAATAGTGGCAACGTTCAGACTAATAGAGAGTAACTATGCAACATCATCCAGTAAAATTAAATTCACCCAATACGTCTTCTGTCTAAATGAGACGGAGGCAAATCACCCTTGGCACAGCTTGCCACAGAGTCAACCACATGACATGCGTCTTTTCTGTAGCAGGCAAGGCAATGCATTCTAGTTATTAGGTGAGAAGTCATGCAAAATGACACCTTTCATTGGCTAACTAAAAAGATTACAATATGCAAGCTTTCCAGGCAACTCAGGCAGTTGCCTTGAAAGCTTGTACAGTGGAACCTCGGGTCACGACCATAATTCGTTCCAAAACTCTGGTTGTAAACCGATTTGGTAGTGAACCAAAGCAATTTCCCCCATAGGATTGTATGTAAATACAATTAATCTGTTCCAGACCATCCGAACTGCATGTAAATATACATATATTTTTTAAGTTTTTAAGCACAAATATAGTTAATTAAACCAAAGAATGCACAGCGTAATAGTAAACTAAATGTAAAACCATTGAATAACACTGAGAACACCTTGAACAACAGAGAAAACTAACATTGCAAGAGTTCACGCTATACTGTAGCCTTATGAGCCGATCGATGTAAACATTTTTTTTTTAAGCACAGGGAAAAAAAGGAACATTTGAACAAATCCGAACTTTATTTAAAAGCCAACCATAAACCACCAAGAAAGTAACATTGCAGGAGTTCACGCTAATAGCCTTACAACCCGATCGCTGTGTAAACTTTTTTTTAAATGAGTTTTAAGCACAGTGAAAAAATGAACATTTGAAAAAAGAGAAAAGTAACATTGCAACAATTCACGCTATAAACCAAAAAATGAACATTTGAAAAATCTGTAATACAAAAACTAACCATAAACCACCAAGAAAACTAACATTGCATGAGTCGAGTTCTGACATGAAGTGACGAAGAACTGGGTGGAAGACAATCCGGTCTCGTCGTAGTTGAAGACTTGTTGCGGGATGTAGCCTTCGTCCTCCACTAATTTTGTGATATTTTTCACAAATTCTTTCAAGCTTCAGCGTCGGAACTAGCAGCCTCTCCATGCCTTACCACACTATGAATGCCACTTCTCTTGCGAAACTTTTCAAACCATCCTCTACTGGCTTTAAATTCCTCACTTTCGCCACTCGTACAAGGATAGTTTTCCTGGCTTTCTCGCATAACATCGCCTCGCTTACGCTATCCCCTGCAAGTTGCTTCTCGTTCAGCCACACTAGCGACAGCTTTTCCACCTCTTCCAGCACTTGAGGCCTCTGCCTGGTTAACGCTGTAACTCCTTTGCAACATCAGCTGCTTTAATAGATTCTTTCTGCTTTAGAATAGTCGAAATCATAGATTTTGACTTCTTGTACTTGGCGGCAAGATCAGTAACACGAACGCCATGCTCATCTATATAATAAAAGCCCAGCGCGGTGTCCGTGTCCGGGTTCCTTTTGGCTGTATAGCCGCTCCGTAGAAAAGCCCCAGTCCTTCCCTTCTCAGAATTCCTGCTTACCCCCCCTCCGTTCTTTCCCCTTTGCTTTTATTTTTCCTGTTCCTGAAAATCTTTTCAAAAGAAAAGTAAAGAAATAGACAGAGCGTCACATTAACGTCTTCTCCCCTCTGCCCCTACAGCGTCCACCGCGCTTCTCGCGTTTTTATTTATACAAACACATTATATATAAAAACTATTTACAAAAAAAAAAAATGAATCCAATTTTCCAAAGAGAACTATTTACAATACACATAGACTTTATACAAAAAAAATCCTAATTATATATTCTCAACAAGTGAAAATTAAAGAAAATATATATATATATATATATATATATATATATATATATATATATATATATATAGCATACCTTTTCAAAACAAAAGTAAAGAAAATAGACAGAGCGTCACATTAACATCTTTTCCCTTCTACCTATTAACTCTTTTAGGGCTAATTTTTTTTTTTGTTTCTTTTCTCCCAGGGCTGAATATTTTTCCAAAAACTAACATTTTTTAAAAAAGAACACAAAGCAATTGTTTAACGTATCAAATCAACAAAAAATATTTACTTTTGACAAATGTTACTGTCTTGCATGTTGTATGAGCCTGAATTCTCTGTGTTGCTTTGGTGCCTATTTTTCAATTGTCTGTTGCTGCATTTTCTAACATATATTGTTAGTGTGTACTGTAGAGAGACAAGTCACCCATTTGCCATCGTGCCATGCCACTGCCACCAAGTTTTCTGCCTGCATAAAAACTGTATTGTCACCTCTTTTCATCTTCTGAAACTTTATGAACTTTATGTATGGCATTATAGCCTGGTTCACCCAATGGGATTTGCTTCTGTTTATTACAGAAGTGAATAAAACTTTGCAGCAGCATGTACCTAAGCCACCAGGGGACAAAACACGTTTGGACCAATGCTCCCTGAAGTTATATCACCAGTTCTGTCCCATCTCTATTTGTAATGCCACAGCGCGTTTCATCTCGTCTTTCGTTGTGGGTTTCCACTTTGAAAAACGAGAATGCGATGCAAACGCAGCCCGCGATTCAAAAAAAAATCTCTGCCTACCTGTTTGTCTCGTCTGACAGTAGCTGAAAAGCAGCATCAGGAGAGAGCAGCCTGAAGTACAGCAGCTGGTGATCTGTCGTGTCCAACAGCCAGCCATGCCGTCTTGTAAACTCCAGTAGCCAGATCGGCTCTCAACGGATCAATGTCTGTGTATTTATCCCATGCGAACCTTGCCGTGGATGCATCGGCTGCGCAAAAGCACTCAACTGGCAGCAGATCCGCTCGCGCGTCATCGGCTGGTGTCTGATCAGCTGATGCCTGCTTCTAACTCTCTTGCTCGATCTCCTGATCACTGCCAATAAAGTCCGATTCTGAGAAATCAAGGGTCCGACTCCGCGATAATGCGCAAAACATAATCTGCCGAGTGTTTTCTTTTCTGCACTTGCTTCGCTGCCTTTTCACATGTCGGTGCCATCTTGCCATTGTTTACATTTCGCAACTCACGCACATGCAAGGTTTATTTGCCGAGTCAATGAGTCTAGCATTCCTCCAAGCACAGAGGGAATGCCTGTGACGTGACAGTGAGATTTGTCGCCATTAACAACTGATTGTCGCTCCCCATCCCTGGATGTCGACTTTTGTCGACATTTGCCTTCAACCCCTCCTGTCGACAAAAGTCGACATCCGCCCTAAAAGAGTTAAATAATAAATGAAATCGATTATAAATTATTAACACAAAGTAAATGAAATAAAAAAATCACGAAAGAAACAGAAACCACAACCTACCCTTACAGCGTCCACCGCGGTTCTGGCGTTACAGCCAAAAACGTGGTGTATGCAGGTTATGAGGTGCGACGCTAATTAACGCCCGTACTACAACAGATTATATTGTTGATATACTATTAACTATTTACAGGGATCAACTCTTTTGGGGAAGTTCATAACAAAAAAAAAAAAAATTATAAATAACATTTACACTTTGCTACATGTGCACTTGAGTATTTCGAGCCCCGTGTCTGAGTCGGATGGTTCCCCTGGTCACCAATTCGTGTCTTTCAAGCTGCGATTTTCTATTTTCTCCCTTCCAGCCCACTATGCCTTTCCGTCTTCAGCTACCCATGTGCACTTGTACGGAGGAGACCTTATCGAACAATGCCGAAACGAAAGGCAACTGAACCTGCTCCTGCGAGAGAGGACACATTACAGCGTGATCACAAAGCAAAGAAGCAAAGGCGTGCCAGTCGCTTGCAAGAAACGGACACTCAGCATTCACAAAGATTAGCTCAACGACGCGTCTCTGCTGCACAACGAAAGGCAACTGAAACCCCTACAGAGAGAGAAGACAGATTACGCCGTGATCGCGAAAGAAAGAGGCAAAAGTGTGCCAATGAGACACCCGATGAGAGGTCCTTACGATTGCAAAACAACCGTAATATACAGAAACGTACGGTCTCCCAAGAAACTCCGAGTGAACGCTCTCACCGTTCTCGCTCGCAACAAACTGACACTCACCACTCACAGACATTACCGCAATGACGCGTCTCCACTCCTCTTCCTTATAACCATTTACACAATGTATACGATTCTGATTAGTCTGCGTCCCACACTTCGTGAATCATGGGTTTTGTTTTGAAATTTTGTTTCCCATGCAAAAATCAAATGCGGTGCGATAAAGGACCCAGTTCACGACTGCCAGGCGCGTTTAAACAGGGAGTCCTTCAACTGTGGTCATCCAACGCGCAGCGTAGCGCGCGCCAAGTTGCTAGTACTTTTCAATAATTTCTTTCTTTACTTCGATTTCAATTTTCTGCAAAACTTTCTTCTCACCACTCTTCACTTGCTTAGAAGCCATGGTTAACTGCAAAAGCACACAAAATACTGTACAGCACAAAGAGTTCACAGGTAAAGCACGCACGTCTGACTGAGAACAATGAACAGGGAGAGGCTGAACACGTACTTAAATACAGGAATCGGCGCGTACAAACCGGAAGGGAAATGAAATCGAGCACAAAGAGTTCACAGCGAAAGAACGCACGTCTGACCGAGAACAATGCAACACGTGCGGAAATCATCAGCTCGCACAAACCGAAAGAGAAACTGTCTTGTTCGTATACCGAGTGTGTGGTCGTGAACCGAGGCAAAAGTTTGCCGAACTTTTTGGTCGTAAACCGATTTGTACGTGTACCGAGGTTCCACTGTATATTGTAATCTTTTTAGTTAGCCACTAAAAGGGGTCATTTTGCCCGAATTTTCACTACATTCATAATGGCTAACACGGTACAACACCCTAGTACTATAGTTATTAGGTAAAAGACACTCTGCTCACAGAGCTCTGCATCGTAAACAAACCACCTAATTATCACAAATGTGCCGGTGCAAAAATGCAGATCTTACTGAATCTTCCTGTCGCTCCAGGTCCGAAAAAGCGTGGCACATCCACCACCAATGTAACAAAAATATTTTTGCCTCCTCGTCATCTAAAACTTGGACTGATGAAAACTTTGGTGAAAGCAATAAACAAGGAAGGTGATGGGCTTCAATACTTTAGATAGACGACCTCAGTCATTCATACAATACAATTTATTTTTGTATAGCCCGAAAAATCACACAAGGAGTGCCGAATGGGGTTTAACAGGCCCTGCCTTTTGACAGCCCCCCCCCAGCCTGGACTCTCTTTGATGACAAGGGAAAGAAAATGTAAGAAACCTCGGGAAAGGCAGTTCAAAGAGAGACCTTTCCAGGTAGGTTGAGCGTGCAGTGGGTGTCAAAAAAAAAAAAAAAAAAAAGGGTGTGAATGGCGCTATATAGGCATCCGACCCAACACAGACTGACAACGGGGGCACGTGTAAAACTGGAACACAAATTTATTTTCTTCACCCGTGGGGCACATCTTCCCCGTGTCCCACAGGCACAGCACAGTCCCACAAAGCAAAAACCACACCAAACAAAAACACAACTAATTCTTCCTCCACTCCTCACAGGCAACTTCGTCCTCGTCCTCCTCCCGACTCTGGCGCCCAGAGTGGTGGGTGTCGGCTCCTTTAATAGCCCACCCGGAAATGCTTCAGGTGATAAGTAACCTAATTAAGGCTGCACTTCCGGGTGTGGCTGCGTTACAGCTCAGGAAGCCATGCAGCATCCCCCTGGCGTTGCCCACGGAGCCCAACAGGGATGAGCTCTGGTGTTCCACAATTGTGGCCCCGCTGCAACCCAGGGGGGCTGCCACCAAGTGTTCCAGGGGACGTAGTGTGCATCCCATGGCTGCTCGACCCCGGATCCAGTGTCAAAGGGGCGTCCGCCACAAGGGGCAATTACAATACAATACACAAAACACAAGTAATCTTCAATACAATACAATAGTGCAATAGAAAAATTACAAGTACAGGGCAGAATTCAACAGCAGATGATATTACATAATGCGATTTGGATTAATGAAAACAAGACTTAAGGAAGCCTCAAAGATCTGCTTGTGGAGCAGGTAGAAATCACATGGAAGGCATTCAAGGATGTTGGTGGCAATTTTCTTGGCAGCTCCTGAGCAACAAACTAGACAACATGCTTCAAGCGTACAAAACCAGTAAGGTGGTAAAGATTAAAGTTTCCGTATTCACGCTTGCACTTCTTTCCCTGCTAATCTCAGTGAAGTCAGTGACACACATGGGGAAAAGTTTCACCGGCACCCTGTTAGCACAGGGTGGCCCACCTCCACCGAGACGACTCTCGTCTCGTCTGCTGCCCGATAAAACTGCTTTAGTCATGTCGCCTGCCTCGTAGAGATGTATTGACGCACAAGGAGATCACTTCCAGCATCTTCTGTTAATGCGAGTACCATATTTGATCATTTTTCTCTTCACCGCATAATGCAGTGGTCTCGGTAGAGGCGGGCCACCCTGTAATAGAAAAGCAGGATGGGGACAAGCGGAATCCGTCAATGCCGGCCAACTACTGCTGTACACTGAAACGTGACACATCAGATCGGCTGCAACACGTTTTTTAAGCTCAACTGAACTAATGCAGCGTGTCAGCATCATTAAGCGAATAAACACACTAACTTCAATACGTGTTAATTTCATATTTCTCTGAATGTCATTGGGAAGCGTCAATCTGGAATTATACTTGTGCTATTATTTTTCCTTATTATATTTCTGTGTTGGCTGGGATTGTCTCCAGCAGACCCTGGTGACCCTGTGTTCGGTTTCAGCGGGTTGGAAAATGGATGGATGGATATTTCTGACACCTTTATCCAAGCCAATTTAACATATTCAGGAAACAACTGATTATATTTCTTTTTCTTCCCCCATTTGGAGCACAAGCAGGTGAAGCGACTTGATCATCGTCACACAGGGTCAGCTGCAGTGTACCAGACACCGTACCATACTAGCAGCGGATTAAGACCAGACTACGCCTATAGAGTGCAGGAGACGATCCTCAGGTCTAAGTGTTGTGGCAGTGAACAGCAAAACAAGTTCAATACAAACTTTAAGGCTCAGATGGTCCGGTTCTGGTTTTGTGCTTTTCCTCGGTTTGCTCAGCTGGCTGTCCGATATGCCCATTAACAGCGGTGCACTGGCAATTAATGTCTTAATTTCTCTCGATAACCGATAACAACCTTTTAAGAGGCTGGAAGGAAACAAAAAGTCTAATAAACGAGGCGCATTGCCTTCTTTGTGAGGGAGCGTCAGTTACGGCACTATGGCCACGTGACACAATTTCACAAGGGGGATCCGGCTTGCAGGATCTTCATTGTTGAGGACCAAAGCGGATGAACCAGGCCCAGGGGAAGCCCATATAACACCTGGCAGATAAATGGTCAATTCCAGGGCTGGGGGACTGGACACGTGTCGGCCTGGGGAGCTGCCAACCAGGATCCCGAGTTATTTCGTCGTGTGGTGAGTGCAGCAACATGCTGTACCAGTCCATGCACCCCAACCTGACTGACCTGACCTGTAAAACTGAAACTGGACATTTTAACCAGGCCTTTGGAGTCAGAAGCAACTAGTGGGTTACTGGAGCCTCCAAATAAAAGTAAATTGTAAAATAATGTGTTCACATTTCTAATGTCACATACACTGATTCGATTAAACTGTTGTTTCTTCTGGACCAGGGGTGGGCAATGTCGGTCCTGGAGAGCCGTAGTGGCTACAGGTTTTCATTCCAACTCAGCTGCTTAATTAGAAACCAATACTTGGCAATCTCAGACCTTATTTAAATTTTATGGCTTGCTAGTCTGCAATGTAAGGTTCTTACATCCCTTTGCAAGGATGTCATCCAAATGATTTGAAGCCTAAAACGTTTGATTTTCAGTCTGTCACATTTTTCTATTAAGTGTTTTATTAAATCAAAACAGTGCATGATGAACTTTTCAGAGGCTGATGAATGAAGAAAACAAGGCTGGATGATGTGGAGATAGTGAACCAGGAAGTGCAACGGATTAGCAAGGAGGAAGTAAGGACAGCAATGAAGAGGACGAAAAATGGAAAGGCCGTTGGTCCAGATGACATACCTGTGGAAGCATGGAGGTGTTTAGGAGAGATGGCAGTGGAGTTTTTAACCAGATTGTTTAATGGAATCTTGGAAAGTGAGAGGATACCTGAGGAGTGGAGAAGAAGTGTACTGGTGCCGATATTTAAGAATAAGGCGGATGTGCAGGACTGCAGTAACTACAGGGGGATAAAACTGATGAGTCACAGCATGAAGCTATGGGAAACAGTAGTGGAAGTTGGGTTAAGAAGTGAGGTGATGATTAGTAAGCAGCAATATGGTTTCATGCCAAGAAAGAGCACCACAGATGCCATGTTTGCTCCGAGGATGTTGATGGAGAAGTACAGAGAAGGCCAGAATTGGCATTGCATCTTTGTGGACCTGGAGAAAGCATATGATATGGTGCCTGGAGAGGAGTTGTGGTATTGAATGAGGAAGTCGGGAGTGGCAGAGAAGTATGTAAGAGTAGTACAGGATATGTATGAGGAAAGTGTGACCGTGGTGAGGTCTGCGGTAGAAGTGACGGAGGTGGGATTACATCAGGGATCGGCTCTGAGCCCTTTCTTATTTGCAATGGTGATGGGCAGGTTGACAGACGAGATTAGACAGGAGTTCCCGTGGACTGTGATGTTTGCTGATGACATTGTGATCTGTAGAGAGAGCAGGGAGCAGGTTGAGGAGACCCTGGAGAGGTGGAGATATGAGAGGAGAGGAATGAAGGTCAGTAGGAACAAGACAGAATACATGTGTGTGAATGAGAGGAAGGTCAGTGGAATGGTGAGGATGAGGGGAGTAGAGTTGGTGAAGATGGAGGAGTTTAAATACTTGGGATCAACAGTACAGAGTAATGGGGATTGTGGAAGAGAAGTGAAGAATAGAGTGCAGGCAGGGTGGAGTGGGTGGAGAAGAGTGTCAGGAGTGAAAGGGAAGGTCTACAGGATGGTAGTGAGACCAGCTATGTTGTACGAGCTGGAGACGGTGGCCCTGACCAGAAAGCAGGAGACAGAGCTGGAGGTGGCAGAGTTAAAGATGCTAAGATTTGCATTGGGTGTGACGAGGATGGACAGGATTAGAAATGAGGACATATACAGGGTCAGCTCAGGTTGGGAGGCAAAGTCAGAAAGGTGAGATTTTGTTGGTTTAAACATGTGCAGAGGAGAGATGCTGGGTATATTGGGAGAAGGATGCTAAGGATAGAGCTGCCAGGAAAGAGGAGAAGAAGGCCTCTGAGAAGGTTTATGGATGTGGTGAGAGAGGACATGCAGGTGATGGGTGTAACAGAACAAGATGCAGAGGACAGAAAGATATGGAAGATGATGATCCAAACAATCTCAAGGTTTGAAGTCCAAGGCCTTCACCGCTACACCACTCTTCATTCAGCTTCAAGGAGTCCACCATAAATCACCAACTCATCAGTACAGTCGTGGCGAAAAGTTTTGAGAACGACACAGATATGAATTTTCACAAAGTCTGCTGCCTCAGTTTTTGTGATGGCAATTTGCACCGACTCCAGAATGCAATGAAGACGGATCAGATGAATTGCAATTATTTGCATAGTCCTTCTTTGCCATAGAAAATGAACTTAATCCCAAAGAAAACCTTAATTTCCACTGCATGTCAGCCCTGCCACCAAGGGACCTGCCGACATCATTTCAGTGATCTTCTCGTTAAAGGTGAGCGTGTCGACGGGGACAAGGCTGGAAGTCACTCTGTCATGCTGATTGAGTTAGAATAGAGAGGTGAAGAAGGTGTCAGGGTGCCCAAGAAAGTCCAGCAAGTGCCAGGATCGTCTCCTAAAGTTGATTCAGCTGCGGGCACCACCAGTGCAGAGCTTGCTCAGGAATGAATGGCAGCTGGCAGGTGTGAGTGAGGCAAACACTTTTGGAGGACGGCCTGGTGGGTGTCAAAAAAGGCAGCAAAGCAGCCAAGAAAAACATCAGGGACTGACTGATATTCTGCAAAAGGTACAGGGATTGGACTCCCGAGGACTTCTGGGGAAAAGTCATTTTCTCAGAAGAATCCCCTTTCCGATTGCTTGGGACACCAGAAAAAAGAAAAGGTGAGCTCTACCATCAGTCCTGCTTCAGGCCAACTGTAAAGCATACTGAGGCCATTCATGTCACGTGGGGGTGAGCAGTGGGCTCACTCACAATTTGTTCCTAAGAACACAGCCATAAATAAAGAATGGGACCAAAACATCCTCCGAGAGCAACTTCTCCCAACCATCCAAGAACAGTTTGGTGACCAACATGATGGAACAACAGGCCAGAAGGCAAAAGTGAGAAAACTGATTGGCTCGGGGAACAAAACATCAAAATTTTGGGTCCATGGCCAGGAAACTCCCCAGACCTTTAATTCTATTGAGAACTTGTGGCCAAGAGGCGGATGGACAAGCAAAAACCCACCAATTCTGACAAACTCCATGCATTGATTATGCAAGAATGGGCAACTGCCATCAGTCAGGATTTGGCCCAGAAGTTGATGGGCAGCCTGCCAAGATGAATTGCAGAGGTCTTGAAAAAGAAAGAAAGGCCAACACTGCAAATATGGACTCTGTGCATAAACTCGTCATTGTCAATAAAAGCCTTTGAAACTTGTGGAATGCTTGTAATTCTACTTCAGCACCCCATAGAAACATCTGACAAAAAGATCTAAAAACAATGAAGCAGCAAACTTTGTGAAAACCAACACTTGGGTCATTCTCCAAACTTCTGGTCATAACTAATATCTTCCACATCTCTGGACCCCATCGAGTCACTGTGTTTCTTTTGTACCGTCAGCCTATCACCTCATTGAAGGTCTACTTGCGGCACCAACTCGGTTCTGCTCGGATTTAAAAGACGGCCCTTTCAAAGAAAATTCAAATATTACATGTAGCAAACAACTCAAATTTACTGTGCACACTGTATGCAGATTTATGTGTAAAGGTGTATGTTCATTTTTTATTACCCAAGTGACTTTCTCAAAGGGCAGATTCAGTAACCTGAGGGTACAAAGTCCAATGCTTTAACTACTAAGCAGAGACTTTGTGCCAGCAAAGCAGTGGGTCCAGATGGAGTATCGCCACGACTGCTAAAGGCCTGTGCGTTGGAGCTGGGGAGTCCTCTACAGTGCATCTTGAACCTGAGCCTGGAAAAGGGAAGAGTCCCGAGGCTTTGGAAAACATCTTGCATTACCCCCGTCCCAAAGGTATCACATCCTAGTGAGCTGAATGACTTCAGGCCTGTCGCCCTGACGTCACATGTGATGAAGACCATGGAGCGGCTGCTGCTTCACCACCTGAGGCCACAGGTTCAACACGCCCTCGACCCTCTGCAGTTCGCATGCCAGGAGAAGGTGGGAGCGGAGGATGCCGTCATCTACATGCTACACCGATCCCTCTCCCATTTGGACAGAGGCACTGTAAGAATTATGTTTCTGGACTTCTCTAGCGCCTTCAACACCATCCAACCACTGCTCCTCAGGGACAAGCTGACAGAGATGGGAGTAGATTCATACCTGGTGGCATGGATCGTGGACTATCTTACAAACAGACCTCAGTATGTGCGTCTCGGGAACTGCAGGTCTGAAATTATGGTCAGAAGAACAGGAGCACCGCAGGGGACTGTACTTTCTCCGGTCCTGTTCAGCCATCGGACTTCCAATACAACTCCGAGCCCTGCCACGTGCAAAAGTTCGCTGACGACACTGCTATGGTGGGCTGCATTAGGAGTGGGCAGGAGGAGGAGTACCGAACCTCATCAAGGACTTTGTTAAATGGTGCGACTCAAACCACCTACACCTGAACACCAGCAAAACCAAGGAGCTGGTGGTGGATTTTAGCAGGACCAGACCCCTCATGGACCCCGTGATCAACAGAGGTGACTGTGTGCAGAGGGTACAGACCTATAAATACCTGGGCGTGCAACTGGATGATAAACTGGACTGGACTGCCAATACTGTTGCTCTGTGTAAGAAAGGACAGAGCCGACTATACTTCCTTAGAAGGCTGGCGTCCTTCAACATCTGCAATAAGATGCTGCAGATGTTCTATCAGACGGTTGTGGTGAGCGCCCTCTTCTACACGGTGGTGTGCTGGGGAGGCAGCATAAAGAAGGACGCCTCACGTCTGGACAAACTGGTGAGGAAGGCAGGCTCTATTGTAGGCATGGAGCTGGACAGTTTGACATCCGTGGCAGAGCGACGGGCGCTGAGCAGACTCCTGTCAATCATGGAGAATCCACTGCATCCACTGAACAGGATCATCTCCAGACAGAGGAGCAGCTTCAGCGACAGACTGCTGTCACCGTCCTGCTCCACTGACAGACTGAGGAGATCGTTCCTCCACCACACTATGCGACTCTTCAATTCCACCCGGGATGGTAAACGTTAACATTATACACAGATATTGTCTGTCTGTATACCTGCATTGTTATCAATCTTTAATTTAATATTGTTATTATCAGTATGCTGCTGCTGGAGTATGGGAATTTCCCCTTGGAATTAGTAAAGTATCTATCTATCTAATCTAATCTAATCTACCCAGTTGGTCATTCAATGTGGACCCTGAGGAGCACGTCTGGAACTACATGAGTGGGACTTGATAAAAAATGAATAATGATAAGATGGACAAGCAAGTCCATCCATCCATTATCCAACCCGCTGAATCCGAACACAGGGTCACGGGGGTCTGCTGGAGCCAATCCCAGCCAACACAGGGCACAAGGCAGGAACCAATCCCGGGCAGGGTGCCAACCCACCGCATTGGACAAGCAAGTAAAATCTTTAAATAATAATAATTCATTACATTTATATATGCCACCATAAATGTAAACAAGGAATTACTTGAATGTGCTTTGGGAAGAAGAGAAGGAGGAGGTCTGGTGAAGAAAGATGCCAGGAGTTCGATTAGACCAGAATGCAAACATCAAACTAAGGAAGTGGACACAACTCTAAAGGCGCTATATTACTTAATGACTTAATATATTGTATACATTCTTCTGTGCATACTTAAAAGTGTGCAATTTTCTGCACGTATAAATTAAAGGGTATTACATATGAACTGAAATGAAGTGGGGCAGCGAAACTTTAAAATGATTTTTTCGCGATTACAAACAAGTACATGTAAGAGACCGAGAGTTCTTCCCTCAGACAAATAACAAGAACAAAAAGAAAAACACAAAGACGCCTCAACTTTAAGAAAGGGGGTGCGGATCACAAAGGGGTCGAGCGGGCCGAAGCAGACCCCGGGCTGACCCGAGCGCTGCTGTCCGTCCTCACGAATTCCAGGTCTGCCCGAATCACGTGCACTCGCTGTTACGTTTATTTATCGGAAAACGAAAGTCACTCCTTCAACAAAACCGCAGCAGAAGGCACCAACAGGAGTGACGAGTCGCACGCGCACACTCGCCAAGCTCTCTGTTGTGCAAGACCCTTCCCCTGTCCCCGGGATAGCCTCGTACGTGAGCCCGATGCTTCTTAGGCCTTCGCCAAAGTTACCCCCACCCCCCTGCCTTCGCGCCTCACACACGCACCACAGCCGGCGTCTCAGAAAGCGGGGAAACAAATCCGAAGCTCCGCGTCGCCTGGACGACCACCTCCTTTAACCAGGGTTTTTTTTCATTTTATCTGTTTTTTTTTCTTCTAAATGCATACTCCAGTTTCCTTACCTGAAATCGGAACATCTCGCTCTCTCGTCCTCTTCCCACTCTCGAGTTGGTTTAATCCAGGCCGCCCAAAACAAGAGAAACTTAATCTGACGGGGAGGGAGCGTGCGCGAGACCTGCAAACGGGACCGCGCGCGCAAGACGCGAGCACAAAGTGGGCACGCGGAGCGCTTATGGTCTTAAGGGTAAAGCGATTGATGTGAAAGGCGCTATAACAGACGGGTAGGCAGCGGTGAAAGGAGCTCAATGAATGACAGATAGGTGTAAAAGCTATATAACTATTGTATATAACTATATAACAGATAGGTGTGAAAGACACTATATAAGGCAAAGACAGATAGATGTGAAGGGTATTATATAAGACAAACATAGACGAAGAAAGGCACTATATAACATATATATATATATATATATATATTGATTGATATATACAGTTAGGTCCATAAATATTTGGACAGAGACAACTTTTTTCTCATTTTGGTTCTGTACATGACCACAATGAATATTAAATGAAACAACTCAGATGCCGTTGAAGTGCAGACTTTCAGCTTTAATTCAGTGGGGTGAACAAAACGATTGTATAAAAATGTGAGGCAACTAAAGCATTTGTTTAACACAATCCCTTATTTCAGGGGCTCAAAAGTAATTGGACAATTGACTCAAAGGCTATTTCATGTGCAGGTGTGGTCAAGTCCGTCGTTATGTCCTTATCAATTAAGCAGATAAAAGGCCTGGAGTTGATTTGAGGTGTGGTGCTTGCATGTGGAAGATATTGCTGTGAACAGACAACATGCGGTCAAAGGAGCTCTCCATGCAAGTGATAGAAGACATCCTTAAGCTGCATTATAATAACTATTCATTCAAAATCTGTACTAACCCCTACTCTCTCTTCTGTTTCCTTTTCCGGTGTCCTGTTGGTGGTGGTGTGCGCCACCACCATCTACCCAAAGCACCATGATGTTCCAACAATGATGGATGGATTAAAAGCCAGAAGTCTGTATGACCATCAGCATCAAGTGACTCTGTGAAAAGCCCGAACTACAAAGAGGACTATTTCATTTATGTTAGGTAGAATGCCCAAAGGGGACTGGGCGGTCTCGTGGCCTGGAACCCCTACAGATTTTATTTTTTTCTCCAGCCTTCTGGAGTTTTTTTTTGTTTTTTCTGTCCACCCTGGCCATCGGACCTTACTCCTTTCTATGTTAATTAATGTTGTCTTATTTTAATTTCTTATTTTGTCTTTTATTTTTCTTCTCTTCATTATGTAAAGCACTTTGAGCTACTTTTTGTATGAAAATGTGCTATATAAATAAATGTTGTTTTTGTTGTTGAAAGCAAAAAAAGCCCATCCGAGAAATCGCTACAATATTACGAGTGGCAAAATCTACAGTTTGGTCCATCCTGAGAAAGAAAGCAAGCACTGGTGAACTCCGCAACACAAATAGACCTGGACGTCCATGGAAGACAACAGTGGTGGATGATCGCAGAATCATTTCCATGGTGAAGAGAAACCCCTTCACAACAGCCAACCAAGTGAACAACACTCTCCAGGGGGTAGGCAGGCGTATCGATATCCAAGTCTACCATAAAGAGAAGACTGCATGAAAGTAAATACAGAGGGTGCACTGCAAGGTGTGAGCCACTCATAAGCCTCAAGAATAGAAAGGCGAGATTGGACTTTGCTGCTAAAGAACATCTAAAAAAGCCAGCACAGTTCTGGAAAAACATTCTTTGGACAGATGAAACCAAGATCAACCTCTACCAGAATGATGGCAAGAAAAAAGTATGGAGAAGGCGTGGAACAGCTCATTATCCAAAGCATACCACATCATCTGTAAAACACGGTGGTGGGAGGCAGTGTGATGGCTTGGGCGTGCATGGCTGCCAGTGGCACTGGGACACTCGTGTTTATTGATGATGTGACACAGGACAGAAGCAGCCAAATGAATTCTGAGGTGTTCAGAGACATACTGTCTGCTCAAATCCAGCTAAATACAGTCAAATTGATTCATGATACAGATGGACAATGACCCAAAACATACAGCCAAAGCAACCCAGGAGTTTATTAAAGCAAAGAAGTGGACAATTCTTGAATGGCCAAGTCAGTCACCTGATCTTAACCCAATTGAGCGGGCATTTCACTTGTTGAAGACTAAACTTCAGACAGAAAGGCCCACAAACAAACAGCAACTGAAAGCCGCTGCACTAAAGGCCTGGCAGAGTATTAAAAAGGAGGAAACCCAACATCTGGTGATGTCCAGGAGTTCAAGACTTCAGGCTGTCATTGCCAGCAAAGGGTTTTCAACCGAGTATTAGAAATGAACATTTGATTTCCAGTTATTTAATTTGTCCAATTACTTTTGTGCCCCTGAAATGAAGGGATTGTGTTAAACAAAATTCTTTAGTTGCCTCACATTTTTATGTAATCGTATTGTTCACCCCACTGAATTAAAGCTGAAAGTCTGCACTTCAACAGCATCGGAGTTGTTTCATTTCAAATTCATTGTGATAATGTACAGAACCAAAATGAGAAAAAAAGTTGTCTCTGTCCAAATATTTATGGACCCAACTGTAGATCTCTTTTTTTTGTACCGTATTTCTCTCTCTTGTAATTATTTTCCGCCTGGGTACAAAACGTTTAGTATTTGCATTCTAGTCAATTCTGCATCAAGAAACCTATTCCAGGGAGAAAGAGTGCTCTCTGCAGGATACAACATGGTCCAGCAACGAGATCAGCAACTGTACTTGGCAATTGTGACATACCCCACGCCTAGAAGTCACATAATGTGACACCGGCTTCAAGGCTCTCAAACTGCGAGGAACGAGAAGAACCCAAGATGGAACCTTTTGGCCTCAGTTCTAAGAGTCCAGTCTGAAGGAAACCCAGTTTATCTATGATGGAGGGGTCCCAAAACTCTGCCAGCCCCCATTGCGGACTGATGCAGATGTTATAATTATTATTATTGTATTTTTTGGCGCTCACTGCCACAGTTTAAACCACAGGATGATTCATGTGAGCCTAAAAAATGAATGGAACTGCAGTCGTGTGAGGCAGGCTGCTTTTCTCCTTTCCCCGCTGACCACGTGGGACAAGGGCTGCCTGAAGTGGTCACCGTTCCTTACGCTGCTGGGAAGGCCACTCCACTCAGATCCTGGAAACGGATGTATTTTTTGCCATTTTGCAATCTCACTTCTGTTTTTGTGCAGCTCTGAAGTGAATGGGTCGGAGAAAAAGCTTGAGGCTTTGTGCAGTTCACTTGCATTGCTGCTGATGTTGTTTAATGAATGAGAGGCATCTGGCATTTTAGAAAGACATAACCCCTCGGCTAGCTGCATGGCACTGGCAGCCTGTCCACTTTGAGACAATCCGCTCACCTTCACGCAATGCTTTTATTTCAGTTTTGCTTTGCATTCTTGTAGTGGCAGTGGCAGTGCCAGTTGTATCGTCACAAGTACAGAGTACGGAGAATTCACTATGGCCAGGCCAGCCAATATGACACACATCACCAGCCACTGGCACCATGAAATTCAAAAATGCATCAAGACAGAGAAGTTCATTTGATTTAATACAAAAGAGAAATCAGCTTACCTTAATACGGCACCTCTGCTGCCATATGGTCATCACTCTGTCATAATGAAGATGAACGGAGGGCAGAAGAGAGGCACTTTGGGTGGCATCAGTTCTTCCACCCCAGTTCAATATAGTTATATTTACTATTATTTGACTTTGGAACGTATGAAAGTCACTATATAATATCACAACGTCTCAAGTTAATTCAACACTAATAATTGGACATGTGACCCCCGAGTGACTTTATGTTTTTTGTCCCTGTAGCTCAAAGTGTAAAATTACACAAGCATTTGTTATTCACAATATGCCACTATTGTACTTTGGAATGGTGATTACTGTGAAAGGCACTATATAATATCACAGGGTCAAGAGTTAATTCATTAGCAATAACTGGGTGTCCAACCTTAAGTGATTGATTTGTGTAGAATTAAATTATTATTATTATTACCTTTTTTTTTCAGTTCCAAGTATAGAATTATGTAATTATTGGATATAGATGCTTTGGGATCGTGTTTACTATGAAAGGCGCTATATCTTATCTCATGGTTATCGTATCTCACAGTCACAAGTCCAATAACTGGGCACACAACCCAAAGTGCTTTACTGTATTTTCTTCATAAGCTCAAAATTGCGCAATCGTTCATTAATTCCTCAACAATAACTGGGTGTCCTAACTTTAGTCACTTCATTTTTTCTTTGCTCGGCTCTAAATGTGTAGAATTGTTCAAATAGTGCTATTGTTAAATATGTCACTCTTGTACTTTGGACTGGTGTTTACTATGAAAGGCACTATATAATATCACAAGAACAGCAGCAGCAAGTGAATGTCTCAACTACAGTGACTTTATTTTTTTCCCCTCGGCTCAAAGTATAGAATTATGTAATTATTTGTTAGAGATGTTACTATTGTGCTTTGGAATTGTGTTTACTATGAAAGGCACTATATAATATACTGCAGTCACAAGTACAATAACTGGACATCCAACCCGAAATGATTTCACTTTTTTCCACCAGCTGTTATGCAATCATTTCTTATACTGTATGTGATACAATTGTGTTTTGTGAGGTGCTGGTTTGGAAAGGCACTATATAATATTACAAGTTCACGAGTTCATTCATCTCCAATTACTGGCTCTCTAAACCCGAGTGACTTCATTTTATTTTATTTTATTTTTTTCAGTCACCCCATACAAAGCACACAGCAAGTAAAGGAAGAGTCCCAGACGACAGAGCGCCCTCTACAGGCGCCTGGCGTCATTAGGTACAGTAAATTGGGAACTTTGGGGGCGACAGTCTGGGATGTGGAGTCATTCCAAGTGAGTCACATCCAGTAAGTCAACAAAAGGGAAAGAAAGAAAGAAAGAAAGAAAGAAAGAAAGAAAGAAAGAAAGAAAGAAAGAAAGAAAGGCTGGTGGTGAAGTCACCTTTAGCTCAGAGGGAATTCCACGAGTTGCACGAACGAGTGACGCAAGGCAGGAGTTACTGACACGACCGTGACTAAGCGCGCTAAGACGGAGATTCACTTTCCTTACTGAAATGGAGTGGTGAGTCTTCGGGTAAACTGAACAATAAATACATAAATAAATAAATAGTGTAGTGTAGTTGTAGAAATACATAATCATGTGCTTTGGAATTGTGGGTACTATGAAAGGCACTAT
Source organism: Erpetoichthys calabaricus (assembly GCF_900747795.2). Lineage (NCBI taxonomy): Eukaryota > Metazoa > Chordata > Cladistia > Polypteriformes > Polypteridae > Erpetoichthys > Erpetoichthys calabaricus. The sequence continues at coordinate 165,942,749 of NC_041403.2, read as the reverse complement.
ATCAGGGGTCTCCAACACATCGCTCGCGAGCTACCGGTAGCTCGCCACCCCTTTCCAAGTAGCTCGCCAAAGGGTTAATGAATCCTACATAAATTTGAAAACTTGATTAGTCAAATTAGGGGTGGGCGATCATTCCAAAAAATCACATCACGATCCACAATCAGAACTGCAATCTCTCTTTTCAATGTGACGTGCACTTAAGAGACTATCCGGACTCAAACTCCTCAAGACCTAAGTAACATTTTATTTTAAATATCAAACAAAGTTGAATTCAATTGTCCTCTCGTTCGCTCGCTAAGCGGAGTTAAGGCACACGGCCCTGAAGCTGGCGAGTGAGTGAGGAGAGCCAAAGCCCAAGGGCCCGCTGCGTGTTTTTCGGATCATGCAAGTAAATCGGTACCGCAAGCGAACTCTGATACATAGCGAAATGAGAGAAGTTGCACAATCAACCGGAATGTTCACGCAAATTATAGAAAATAAAAAAACAAAAACCTGATCGAAATCCGTTAAGTAGTTCTCCTCTCGTGAAAAGCGGACAGACATACAGACAGACAGACATTGGATTTTAGATCCATCCATCCATTATCCAACCCGCTATATCCTAACTACAGGGTTACGGGGGTCTGCTGGAGCCAATCCCAGACAACACAGGGCGCAAGGCAGGAAACAAACCACCGGGCAGGGCGCCAGTCCACCTCACGGCACACACACACACACATACCAAGCACATATACGGACAATTTAGAATCGCCAATGCACCTAACCTGCATGTCTTTGGACTGTGGGAGGAAACCGGATTTTATATCTTCTTCTATAATACGCTACCGTGGCTGTTCGTTTGTCTGTCCAGGATTTTAAATCACCTGTAGCTCGCAAACCGTTTCACCTATTGACTTGAAATTCGGTACACATATACTACGCGACGTCTAATATCCGCTTTCGGGGTGATAATTGTATTACTCTTTCTATTTGTCTTTTATTTTATTTCTTCTTCTATAATACGCTACCGTGGCTGGTCGTTTGTCTGTTCAGGATTTTAAATCACCTGTAGCTCCCAAACCCTTTCACCTATTGACTTGAAATTCGGTACACATATACTACACGATGTCTAATATCCGCTTTTGGGGTGAGGATTTTAGTACTCTTTTTATTTTATTTTATTGTAGAATCAACTCTCGGCAGCGCGCAGCAGGGCGGCTGTGCGGCGCATGCGTACAGGCGCCGTTCTCATTCCCTACCACCTTCGCTAATCATTCTTGAGGCAGATTGAAGACTTAAGTGCCAGATTAAGTGAAAGATTAAAGAAAACGTACTAAGTAATTGCAGCACAACAAATAACAATCAGTTTTAACGCGAAAAGATGCCGACGAAAGAAGAGAAGCAGCGGGCCGCTAGGGTGGAGTAAAGAAGAGCAGCTCAGGAAACAACAAGCGCATCAACCTCCGAGCAAACGAATGCTAAACGTACAGAGAAGGAGGATGAATACTAGGAATGCTCAAGTCAACGTGCAGTGCGCCGTTACTGGTATTATATATTAGTAAACCTTCAAAATAATGTGCAGTTAAAGTCTCAACAGCATTCTCAGCATTTCTGGAGCTTAGTAGAGCCTGATAACTACAGGTGCTGGTCATAAAATTAGGATATCATGACAAAGTTGATTTATTTCAGTAATTCCATTCAAAAAGTGAAACTTGTATATTAGATTCATTCATTACACACAGACTGATGTATTTCAAATGTTTATTTCTTTTAATTTTTATGATTATAACTGATAACTAATGAAAGTCCCAAATTCAGTATCTCGGAAAATTCGAATATTGTGAGAAGGTTCAATATTGAAGACACCTGGTGCCACACTCTAATCAGCTAATGAACTCCAAAGCCTTTAAATGGTCTCTCAGTCGAGTTCTGTAGGCTACACAATCATGGGGAAGACTGCTGACTTGACAGTTGTCCAAAAGATGACCATTGACACCTTGCACAAGGAGGGCAAGACACAAAAGGTCATTGCTACAGAGGCTGGCTGTTCACAGAGCTCTGTGTCCAAGCACATTAATAGAGAGGCAAAGGGAAGGACAAGATGTGGTAGAAAAAAGTGGACAAGCAATAGGGATAAGCGCACCCTGGAGAGGATTGTGAAACAAAACCCATTCAAAAATGTGGGGGAGATTCACAAAGAGTGGACTGCAGCTGGAGTCAGTGCTTCAAGAACCACCAGGCACAGACGTATGAAAGACATGGGTTTCAGCTGTCGCATTCCTTGTGTCAAGCCACTCTTGAACAAGAGACAGCGTCAGAAGCGTCTCGCCTTTGGACTGCTGCTGAGTGGTCCAAAGTTATGTTCTCTGATGAAAGTAAATTTTGCATTTCCTTTGGAAATCAAGGTCCCAGAGTCTGGAGGAAGAGAGGAGAGGCACAGAATCCACGTTGCATGATGTCCAGTGTAAAGTTTCCACAGTCAGTGATGGTTTGGGGTGCCATGTCATCTGCTGGTGTTGGTCCATTGTGTTGTCTGAGGTCCAAGGTCAACGCAGCCGTCTACCAGGAAGTTTTAGAGCACTTCATGCTTCCTGCTGCTGACGAACTTTACGGAGATGCAGATTTCATTTTCCAACAGGACCTGGCACCTGCACATAGTGCCAAAGCTACCAGTACCTGGTTTAAGGACCATGGTATCCCTGTTCTTGATTGGCCAGCAAACTTGCCTGACCTTAACCCCATAGAAAATCTATGGGGTATTGTGAAGAGGAAGATGCAATACACCAGAGCCAACAATTCAGAAGAGCTGAAGGCCACTATCAGAGCAACATGGGCTCTCATAACACCTGAGCAGTGCCACAGACTGATCGACTCCATGCCACGCCGCATTGCTGCAGTAATCCAGGCCAAAGGAGCCCCAACTAAATATTGAGTGCTGTACATGCTCATACTTTTCATGTTCATACCTTTCAGTTGGCCAACATTTCTAAAAATCCTTTTTTTGCATCGGTCTTAATTGATATTCTAATTTTCCGAGATCCTGAATTTGGGACTTTCATTAGTTGTCAGTTATAATCATCAACATTAAAAGAAATAAACATTTGAAATACATCAGTCTGTGTGTAATGAAGGAATCTAATATACAAGTGTCACATTCTGAATGGAATTACTGAAATAAATCAACTTTGTCATGATATTCTAATTTTATGACCTGCACCTGTATAAGAATCTTCACCAAGCAGCTCTGAAAATGTCTGCTTTGTTTGGGTCTCCACACCTCTGTGAGTCTGTGACACGAATGTCACGAAATCAAAGTTCAGAACACGACTGACAGACGAACACTGAAATGACTCCCTAAGGGGCTTCACTCCACCACACACCTCAGTGCCAAAAACACGTCACACATGCAACTGGACCTGTGAATAAAGTGACACGGTGACATGTGACAAAATGACAGATGAAGAAGTCAGATCTGTGGATTTGGAATTGCATTGTTTGGTTTTGACAGCATTCAGGTTTTAATTCAATAGCATTACTAGAAATGCATACAGACATACAAAATGCACTTGCAGGTGAACTCAATATTTTTGTTGTGATGTTTTAATGCAAAATGTGAGTTGTGGACACCGACATTTTGTAAATGTTCAGGCAAAACAAGCTTACTCAGTTTGTTTGGGTTGAAATAAGCTATGAGAGTTGTTGTGTTTTTACACTTAAACCAACAGTATAGACACAAATGCAGCAATTATCAAACTTTCATCATTTTATGTGTGTAAGAAGTTCCAGCAGTAACGTGCGCCTTAATACCAAGGTGCAGGCACATCACACATTCAATGCGATTATTTATAGCATTAAATAGACCTTATATTTAGTCTTACATTTTTACATATACATAGCAAGAGTACACGTTAGAAAACATGAGGAGCTCTCGGCCATTTTCACTTTGTAAAAGTATCTCTCAATGGAGACCCCTGCACTGTATAATATCCCCAAATCACAAGAACTGGACGTCCGACGTGGAGCGGCTTTATTTTCTTCCTCAGATCCAAATAGAATCACTGCATGTAATAATCTGTGATGCCTGCTGCTGTTGAGCTTTGGATTGATGTTATTATGAAAGGCACTATATAATATTAAAAGGTCGTGAATTCATTTAATTGTCAATAACTGGACACCACCTTTCATTGCCTTTGCGTTTTTGTCCGCAGAACAACCACAGAATTCCAATATGTACTCCTGTGTTACGTACACCTGAGATGGTGCTCACTATAAATATATAAATGTAATAAATTATTATTATTATTATTATTATGAAAGGCGCTGTATAACATCACCAGGTCACAAGTTCATTCAGCACCAATGGCTGTTATGTTAAATGTTATTTGCGTACATTGATTTCAAGTAAGAGGAAAAGAGGAAGGCCTAAGAGGAGGTTTATGGATGTGGTGAGAGAGGACATGCTGGTGATGGGTGTGACAGAGCAAGATGACGAGGACAGGACGATATGGAAGAAGATGATCCTCTGTGGTGACCCCTAACGGGAGCAGCCGAAAGAAGAAGAAGAGGATTTGTGAGGTCAGACACTGATGTTGGACAAGAAGGCCTGGCTCGCTCGCAGTCTCCGCTCGAATTCATCCCAAAGGTTGAGGTCAGGGTTCTCTCTGTGCAGGCCAGTCAAGTTCCTCCATACCAAACTCGCTCCTCCATTTCTTTACAGACCTTGCGTTGGGCACTGGTGTGGGCGCAGTCGTGTTGGATCAGGAAGGGGCCATCCACACACTGGTCCCACAAAGTTGGGAGTATGAAATTGTCCAAAATGGCTTTGTATGCTGAAGCATTAGGAGTTCCTTTCATTGTAACTAAGGGGCCAAACCCAATCCCACATCCGTAATCCCCCCCCCCACCAAACTGTACACCTGGCACAATGCAGTCAGGCGAGTCCTGCCAAAGCCAAACTCGTTCTTCAGATTGTGTGATTCGTCACTCCAGAGGACACGTCTGTACCACTGTAGAGTCCGGTGGCTTTACACCACTGCATCCGAGGCTTTGCATTGCACTTGGAGATGTCAGGCTTGGCTGCAGCTGCTGGGCCGTGGGGACCCATTCAGTCCATGAAGCTCTCTCTCTCTCGACGCTGCACTGTTCTTGAGCTTCTGGAGGTCTGTCGCTATCGACTCTGCAGAAAGTTGGCGACTTCTGCCCACCTCAGCAGGCGCTGTCCCCGCTCCGTGAGTTGACATTTGCTGTTGTTCCCAATGGCTTCCACTTTGTTATAATAACACTAACAGTTGAGGGTGGAATATTTAGTAGCGAGGAAATGTCATGAATGGCACAGGTGGCATCCTATGACGGTACCACACTAGAATTCACTGAGCTCCTGAGAGCGACCCATTCTGTCACAAAGCCAGCAGTCTGCATGCCGAGGGGCTCGAGTTTATACATCTGTGGCCATGGAAGTGATTGGAACACCTGAACTCAATGAATTGGGGGGGGGGGGGTCCCAATACTTTTGACAATATAAATGTATGTTAAATCAAGTTTACAATGTAATAGAACATTGTATTAGATTATAGCAGATTACAGATGATTGTAATTGAAGACATAGCTTGATATAAACTGACATAGTGTACTAATAGGTCCACCCTAACCCTGACACAAACAGGCAGGACACCAATTGCCACACAGGTTTATTTACACAGCGTTGTCTTAAACAGCGGGCGGCACGGTGGCGCAGTGGGTAGCGCTGCTGCCTCGCAGTTGAGAGACCTGGGGACCTGGGTTCACTGCCCGGGTCCTCCCTGTGTGGAGTTTGCATGTTCTCCCCGTGTCTGCGTGGGTTTCCTCCGGGCGCTCCGGTTTCCTCCCACAGTCCAAAGACATGCAGGTTTGGTGGACTGGCGATTCTAAATTGGCCCTGGTGTGTGGGTGTGTTTGTGTGTGTCCTGCGGTGGGTTGGCACCCTGCCCGGGATTGGTTCCTGCCTTGTGCCCTGTGTTGGCTGGGATTGGCTCCAGCAGACCCCCGTAACCCTGTGTTCGGATTCAGCGGGTTGGAAAATGGATGGATGGATGTCTTAAACAGCACACAACCACAACACAACCTCTTCCGCCTCCACTCCTCCTCAAGAATTCCATCCTCTTCCTCCCGACTCTGGCCATTGACTGGTGGTGACTCGCTCCTTTTTATAGGGCACCCGGAAGGAGTCCGGAGGGCCGCAGTGGCTGCAGGTTTTCATTCTAACCATCTTCTTAATTAGTGACCAATTTTTGCTACTAATTACTTCTTTTAATTCACTTGACTCAGGCCCTTTAGTTGTTTCTTTTTCCTTAATTAGCAGCCAAACAATAATGAGACACAAAACAAGCCGCCACATCACACAATATCTGAAAATAAAGAAAGGTGAAGGTCTCAGTAAGGTTGATCTCTCAACTCACCAAAACACTTTGACAATGTTCTTATAAAAAAACAAAAAATCAACAGTTTTGGAAATGTCTGCTGTTGCAGAACGAGAGCAGCAACAAGCCGTGGAATTAAATAACGGGTTTAATTAACAGCAAGAATTGGCTTCTCATTAAGAAACTGGTTGGAGTTTGAAGCCCCAGTTTAAGATGGTCATCTGCTGGCTCGTTTCACAACTCATTTCTGTTTGGCTGACATTTAATGAGGAAATGAATCAATTCAGAGGTGTGAATCCTTCTAACATGGCTGTTAAAATAAAGGGGAAAAAAGTGAATTAGCAGTGAAAACTGGTCGCTGATTAGGAAAAGGGTGAGAATGAAAACCTGCAGCCACTGCGGCCCACCAGGACTGGAGTTCGACACCCGTGCTGTAAACGATCAGGCGCCCCCTGGTGGTGGCCATGGGCCCCAGCAGGGTTGAGCTTCCATGCTCACAACTAGTGGCCCAGCTGCAAGCCCCCTTCCACCCCCTCCCCCAACCTACACCCCCCGCCCCGTCCTTCCATACCCAGGGCATCCCGGCTGGGTAAAGGCTCTGGTCGTCCACCACAATATATAGCCTAAATATATTTACAAAAAAGGTAAATGTAACTAATTATATTGATAGAATATCAATATTATAATCAATATCATTTCATTGAAATTCAGATAGCATCCAGAACACTAGCATATGCATACAACTTCTATGAAGTGTAAAAAAGTTTATGAAAATAATGATGAGTCAAGCGTAAAGTGTCCGGGCAAGCAGCAGCCTTTTACAGAAGCTCCAGATTTTTCACCCCTTTTTTCTTTTTGCTTCAGAATTTATTTTCTTGTTTATGGCTAGACTTGATCTGGCATCTGCCCTGTCACTGACGGTGGCCTCTAGAAATTGGACAAATGGATTTTAAATTTTACCGATGATCGGCAATTCACGCAAACCCGGGCATCGACTCGCCTCAAAGTCACAAAGAAGAACCTGAAGGCCACCTTGAGTCTGAAATTATGTGCCAAATTCCCAAACCCCGGTGATAAATAAAGTTCTGTTTATGTATATTGCCTTTCACATCTATCTGTCATATAGTGCCTTTCACATATATTTATGTATATTATAATGCTTTTCACATCTATCATATAGTGCCTTTCACATTTATTTATGTATATTATAGTGCATTTCACATCTATCTACCATATAGTGACTTTCACATTGGAAAGGTACTATACAAATAAAATTTATTGTTAATATTATTATCTATCCAAAAGACCAGTTAAAAAATGAATACGTAAATTGGTGATGTACATTTTTTAAAAGGTTCCAAAAATGTATTAAAATATTGTTTTAATGCCATGAGTCATGTTGGTTTAACATAATTTAACAGTCATTTTACATAAGAATATTATGTTTTTTCAGCATAGATTAAATATATGGAGCATAATTAAATAATTTTTGATTAAAACAATTTTATTATGTACAACTAATGTATATAATTTTGAATTTCCATCTACCACGCCTTTTTCTTCAGGGTGGCCTCGCAGTTTGGAGACCAGGGTTCGAGTCCCGGGTCCTCCCCGTGTCTGCCTGCAATTCCTCCCACCATCCAAAGACACGCAGGTCAGGTGAACTGGCGACACTGAACTGTGCGATGGGCTGGCGTCCTTTCCAGGTTTTGTTCCTGCCTTGTGCCCTACATTAGCTTGGGGACAGGCTCCAGACCCCCCAAATCCTTGTGACCCCGGTCTGGATTAAATACGTTAGAAAATGACATGCCGTTTTTTTTTTCCAAAGCAGATATTAAAGATCTCTCCTTTTGTTCACATATTCCGAGCCTTTTCAAAGCCCAAATGATCAACTTCAAATGCAAAGAAGCCTTCCCAGAAACAACACAACCCCATTAAAGTGCCATCAGACGACGGGTACTTTTATGAGTGTACCTGTGCAGCTGTGCCAAAGCCAGAAATTATAAGATAGGCGGGCAAGCAATAAGCCATTCCGTTTTGGCGCGGACACCCGTCCTCCTCTTGTAAGTTTTGAATCGCTCGATTTTACGGGGATCAGAATGGGGGTCCCCTTTAAAGATTCCATTACAGAGGGTCTGCTTCGGCCCAATACTAACCTTTAGCTGACGCGGTGCACGTTATGTTGAACCTTAACATGTCCACACATCGATACACGCTTGATAAAAACAAGACACACGGACATTATGATACACACTTGATAAAAACAAATAAACATGAACGTAATTACTTCATTCGCCCAATGAATCCACACCGCCGGTTACGAAGAGCCAACTAAGCCTGTAACTGCCATATCGGAAAACTTCAAGACGTACATTACCGCGAAACGCTTTAAGCAAAACGGAGACCATCGCTGCATTCTTTGGAAAGAACACCGATCATCAGATTATACCAGTAACCGCACACACACAAGTAGAATCAGAAACGTTGGTTTTGAAAATAACTGCAATTTAATTCCATATTTTAAAAAAGTTACAGTATCTAAACCGTGACAGTTTCACATGAAGACAACGCGCCTGTGCCTCTCAGTTCGGATTTGGTTGCTGCCCGCGGAGCTGTTTGTCTCCACGTCCACTGACACCCTGATTTCACAAGCTGCGGTATTGCTCAAGATTGCGTCACTTACAGTATCTTTTTGAAAAAATAATTAAAAAAAAGTTTCTTTCGTCAGACGACCGAACTCCAGGACCTCTTGGCTTCCGTTCACCAGGTTTAAGTAAACAGGCATTCCAAAGTGAAATACTTAAGAGAAGTTGGTGGGCTGCAGCTGGCTGGCCTCCCGGCCGGGTCACAGTTCCTAGCCGCTCGCACCTCTTAAGAGAGTCTCTGTGCGTTGCGTAACCCCCTCGTGAGGTGCCAGCGAGGGAGGCCCCGGCTTAGCAGTGCCCGCTAGCGGACAGCAAACTCCGCAGAGTGGCCAGTTCCCTGGACAGGTGCTCGACGCGCTTCTGCAGGCGTTCGTTCTCCGCGGAGAGCTCGAGGACCTTGTACTGGGTCTCCATGTTGCGCTTCTTGGCCTTATCCCTGCTTTTCCGCACCGCGATGTTGTTCCTCTGGCGCCTCTCTTTGTACTCCTCCGTGTCTTTCTCCACTCGCTTCTTCGACTTGCCAGGCGCTGGGTAACGGTGTCCCGATGGAGCTGGAGTGCCTGGGGAGCTGGAGCAGGAGGACGAGGCGGTCGAGATGTTACCTATGCTGTCTCTGTTCGTAAACTGGTACTGCATGTAAGGTGGCATCTCATAGCCGGCCGGGATGCCGTCCATGCTCACGGCTGTGACTCTTACTGTCTTGAACTTTCACCGAAAAAAGTAGTCCTGGGACTTTGACAGGTAAAGTCGATTGTCTGACGCGGATCTGGATGTCGCCGGGGAGTCGCCCTCTTAGCAGAAGCGATCGAGCGAACAAACGTCAAAGACAAACACGTCCTCCTTGTTATCTGCGATTCCAGGCTTTGACAGCAGGGAGGCGGGGCGAAGAATAAGGAAGCGCTGGACAGCCCCGCCCCTCTCGCTCCCAGGCCTTAGTGCCCGCCGGATACACAGAAAAAGGAAATGACTCGTCTAATAACATGACGCCAAAAGCAAACTCCTGGAGGGAACTGGGCATTCAGCCCAAAAATGTCATTCTGCCCAAAACACCGTCGAATTTAATGGAATATAGGGCGTACCCTTCACACTCACGTAGATAGATAGATAGATAGATAGATAGATAGATAGATAGATAGATAGATAGATAGATGTGAAAGGCAGTATATAATAGATAGATAGATAGATAGATAGATAGATAGATAGATAGATAGATAGATAGATAGATAATAATAATTGTTTACATTTATATAGTGCTTTTCTCACTACTCAAAGCACTCTCCACACAGGGAGGACCCGGGAAGAAAACCCACAATAGATATGAAAGGCACTATATAATGATAGATAGATAGATAGATAGATAGATAGATAGATAGATAGATAGATAGATAGATAGATAGATAGATAGATATGAAAGGCACTATATAATAGATAGATAGATGTGAAAGGTACTATATAATAGATAGATAGATAGATAGATAGATAGATAGATAGATAGATAGATAGATAGATAGATAGATAGATAGATACGATAGATAGACAGATAATAATAATAATTAATAATAATAATTCTTTACATTTATATAGCGCTTTTCTCACTACTCAAAATGCTCTCCACACAGGGAGGACATGGGAAGTGAACCCACAATAGATGTGAAAGGCACTATATAATAAATAGATAGATAGATAGATATGAAAGGCACTATATAATAGATAGATAGATAGATAGATAGATAGATATGAAAGGCACTATATAATAGATAGATAGATAGATAGATAGATAGACAGATAGATAGATAGATAGATAGATAGATAGATAGATAGATAGATAGATATGAAAGGCACTATATAATAGATAGATAGATAGATAGATAGATAGATAGATAGATGTGAAAGGTACTATATAATAGATAGATAGACAGATAATAATAATAATTAATAATAATAATTCTTTACATTTATATAGCGCTTTTCTCACTACTCAAAACGCTCTCCACACAGGGAGGACCTGGGAAGTGAACCCACAATAGATGTGAAAGGCACTATATAATAGATAGATAGATAGATAGATAGATAGATAGATAGATAGATAGATGTGAAAGGTACTATATAATAGATAGATAGACAGATAATAATAATAATTAATAATAATAATTCTTTACATTTATATAGCGCTTTTCTCACTACTCAAAACGCTCTCCACACAGGGAGGACCTGGGAAGTGAACCCACAATAGATGTGAAAGGCACTATATAATAGATAGATAGATAGATAGATAGATAGATAGATAGATAGATAGATAGATAGATAGATAGATAGATAGATAGATAGATAGATAGATAGACAGGAAAGGCACTATATAACACATTCAGAACGTATTCAGACACCTACACTTTCTGCACACTCTATTGTGTTGTACATTTAATTTAAATGGATAAATTTGTTCCTTACTCAATAATCGACAGCGACAAAATGCAATATGTTTACAGAAAGGCTGGCACATGAAATCTCTCTCTTTCATAGAAGCATTCAAACTCTCAATTCAGAACTTTGTAGAAGACCTTTTGGCAGGAATTCCACCTTCAGGTCTTCTTGGAGTCTCTATAAGTGTTGCACACCTGATGTATTTGAGTAATTCATGCCATTCTTCCTGGCAGATCCTCTCCATCTCCATGAAGTGGGAAGCGTCTGTGAATTGTCATGTTCTGGTCTCCCCATAAAAGTTCTATGGGGTTTAAGTCTGCGCCTGTGACGGTGCGGGTCAGCTCCTCGCTCCCACCATCACTACTGTAATCAAGACGAGGTTGGTAGATGAGGACAAACCACACTTGGAGTAAGGGGATTGTGTAAAAATGATCAGTACTTTTAATTAAAAACAATTCTCGAAAGAAGGTGTCCAAAAATAAATAGTGCAGTGCTTCAAAACTGTCCATAAATTAATAATCCTAATTAAAACAAAGGTGAGGTGGAGGTTAAAATCAAAATAAATAAATCTATTAAAAACGAGGTTAAACATCAACTGGCTGGAAAGGGTCTTCACTACAGAGCCCGGTGCCTTCTTCCTCACTGGCTTATCCCACACGGGCCTTGCCGCAGAGGAGTCGCCTTACTGACAAACGCAGCTGACCTACCGCAGGTCCGGGTCCCTGCCGTCCCACGTGTCAGTGTGGCTCCCTCACCAGACTTAAAGCTTGGGACCCCTGCCTTCTTCTCTCTCTCTTTTTCACCTCCGTACATTTCTTGTCTTTTTTCAATTCTTGATCCTCCCCTCTCACACTCGTTCTTCCCTTTTTAAAATGGGGACGTGGCACAACTGTGGTCATCAGCAGCTCCTGGCATCAACCTGTGCACTAAGTGCAGGGCCGTCTGTGCCCTGCATCGTGCAGAGGAACAGCTCTTGCCACGCTACCATGTCCCCTCCCCACCCCACCCCACTTGAAGACACAAATGTGGCGATGGACTTCAGCCCTGGACCTCACTTTACCACAGTGCCACTTAAGGACACTCAGAGACTTGTTCTGAAGCCACTCCAGTGCTGTCTTGGCTGTGTGCTCCAGGTCACTGTCATGCTTTAGGGTAAACCAACTCCCCAGTTTTAGGTGTCATGCACTTTGCTGCAGGGTTTCTTCAAGGACCACTCGGTATGTGGCTGCCTTCATCCTTCCCTCCATTCTGACCAGTCTCCCTGTGCCTGGACCTGGACCACCACCAGGCGTCACCTTAGGGATGGCATTAAGCAGGTGATGAGAAGTCCCTGGTCTTCAACGGACATAGTGCTTGGAGTTGTGCCCAAGGAGTTCAGTCTTCATCTGTTCAGACCAGAGAATCTTTTTCCTCAGCTCTCAGGGTCCTTTAAATGCTTTTTGGCAGAGTCCAAGAAGGCTGGCATCTCTACTATAAATCGATGGACTGCCGCTGAGACGGTTGTACTTCTAATAGGTTCTCACATCTCAGCAGAGTAACCACAGAGTTGTTGGTCATCTCCCTGACCAACACTCTTCTTGCCCAGTTACTCCATTTGGTCAGACTACCAACTCTAAGAAGACAGCTGCTGGTTCCAAACTTCTTTCATTTTACAATTCTCGGTGCCACTGTGCTCCTGGGAACGCTCAAAGCTTTAGAAATGGGTTTGCCCCCTTGCCCTGAGTTCCATCTCACCCACAGGTTGATTCTGAAGGTCTACAAAGAGTTCCTTGGATGTCATGATTTGGTTGGTTAGTCCTGGCATGCAGGGTGAGTTGTAGAAAATGAAAAGCCCTGGTAGGCATGTGTGCCTTTCGGAACGACTGTCCAATCCATTCAGTTTACCACCGGTGGACTCCAGTCAGGTTCTAGAAACATCTCAGGGAGAATGAAAGCCAACAGGAGGCACCCGAGCCCGATCTTGGAGTGCCACAGCAAAGGGTCTGCATACTTCTAAGGAAGGAGAGATTTCCGTTTTTGATTTTTAATAAATGTGCACCCCCTTTCTGAAGACATGCTGTTCAATTTGTCATGATGGGCTATTTGAGTGTAGAATGATGGGAAAAAAAACGACAAATTGATCACATTAAAAGGAAATCTACCACACAATAAAGTGTGCAGAAAGTGAAGGGGTCTGAATACTTGTAAGGAAGGAGAGATTTCAGGTCGGGATTTTTAATACATTTACAAATCTTTCTAGGGTGGCACGGTGGTGCCAGAGGAGACCTGGATTCGCTTCCCGGGTCCTCCCTGCGTGGAGTTTGCATGTTCTCCCCGTGTCTGCGTTGGTTTCCTCTCACAGCCCAAAGACACGCAGCTTAGGTGCATTGGCGATCCTAAATTGTCCCTAGTGTGTGCTCGGTGTGTGGTGTGTGGCGCCCTGCCCGGGGTTTGTTTCCTGCCTTGCGCCCTGTGCTGGCTGGGATTGGCTCCAGCAGACCCCTGTGACCCTTTGTTAGGATAGAGCGGGTTGGATAATGATGGACTGACTGACAATTATGGGTTATTGAGTGCAGATTGATGGGCAGACACTAGCAAATGTCTCCACTGAGCCTGCTCGGCGTGCCTCTCCAAATCACATGACCCTGCCAGGCCACGCCCACTGCCCGGAGGTCTCCGGCAGTTCAGACTTGACAGGCAGCATTCTCTCGGCCTCCTGCTGCTAACCCAGACATGTATTTGTCAATCCGCACGACACGACCTTAAAAGAGTTCAAGTGTAAGAAAAACAGACGCACAAATCCACGTCTCTGTACCGATTTACCGCATGTTTACCCTGCTCGTCTGTCTATTTGGTAATCTATTTAATATATTTAACTCTACTATGTAAGCCATTGTGAAAAGTGAGTTCAAGCAGGGGTGTTGCTAGCTCCAGCACTTACATTGCCCTCCATAACGTTTGGGACAAACAGCCCCATTTTGCTCGGATTTCCTCCTCTGCTTCACTTTTTACTTTTTTTGTATACAAAGTATTGGAATCCTCCAAAAATTCAAGGTCGAGATTTGGATGAGTTCCGGCGTTTTAGACCTCCCTGAGTCCAATTTATTTTCTTTGTAGGGTTAACATAGAGTCCAGACAAACTGCTGCAAAAAGAAAACCCACAAGAGAAGTTATTCATCGACTTTTGTCTCTCAACACGAAACATCCTTCACACAATTTCACACAAAAATAGCTTTCTTAACAATAAGCTCCAGGGAGCAAAGAAAGGCATAGCAGGAGTCACAATCCCATGTCGCAAGAATGACAAAGAAAAGAATATCGATCCCTATTCTCTCAAACGGGACGTCAGTTAAGGGAAGGGGAATGAGAGGAGCACGGTCCCTCCTAGGAATTTGCCGCAACTGACACTCTGGGCAAGAGACACAAAGATGGCGAACCTCCGTGTTAATTCTCGGCCAATAAAATCGGAGCTTGATACGCCCTAATATCCTCTCGGGGCCCAGATGGCCTCCTAGGAGGGAGGCGTGTGCTGCCGGAAGGTCCGTGGGATTAGCAACAACTTCCGTATCTCCCCCTCGTGTTCGCTGACCCATCCATCCATCCATCCATCCTCTTCCGCTTATCCGAGGTCGGGTCACGGGGGCAGCAGCTTGAGCAGAGATGCCCAGACTTCCCTCTCCCCGGTCACTTCTTCTAGCTCTTCCGGGAGAATCAGGAGGCGTTCCCAGGCCAGCCGGGAGACATAGTCCCTCCAGCATGTCCTGGGTCTTCCACGGGGCCTCCTCCCAGTTGGACCTGCCCAGAACACCTCACCAGGGAGGCGTCCAGGAGGCATCCTGATCAGATGCCCGAGCCACCTCATCTGACTCCTCTCGATGCGGAGGAGCAGCGGCTCTACTCTGACCTTCTCACCCTATCTTTAAGGGAGAGCCCAGACACCCTGCGGAGGAAACTCATTTCAGCCGCTTGTATTCGCGATCTCGTTCTTTCGGTCACTACCCATAGCTCATGACCATAGGTGAGGGTAGGAACATAGATCGACCGGTAAATTGAGAGCTTTGCCTTATGGCTCAGCTCCTTTTTCACCACGACAGACCGATGCAGAGCCCTCATCACTGCGGACGCCGCACCGATCCGCCTGTCGATCTCACGCTCCATTCTTCCCTCACTCGTGAACAAGACCCCAAGATACTTGAACTCCTCCACTTGGGGCAGGATCTCGCTACCAACCCTGAGAGGGCACTCCACCCTTTTTTTTTTTTTTTTCACTGACCCGATATAATAAATCATTTTCTATAACAAAGTAGGGGCCCCGTGGCATGGGCTGATGGGTGCGTTGGCCGTCGACGACTACTTCTACGCATTCTTCGCATCATTCCATTGCTCCCTTTTAAACGAGGCCGGCGTTTCTCTAAATTGAAAACTTATTTCTGAGAGAGGATCCGGTCTGACCTCAAGGTGCAGGGAATCCTCCCGATCTGTCGAGATGTGATCTGATGAGGTAACGGCCCACGATGGACTGGGGACCTCCCCATCCACCTTGGGGCCCCGCTTACCTGAGTACACGGTGTGGAGACAATCTACAACATGTTATTCCCGTCGGTTACTAGGCCTAAATTGGGTTTGGGAGTGTTCAGTACTACACCGCTTTTACTAGAATGACACCCGCCCTAGAATGACAGCGAACGGTGGATTTGGGAGGACCGCTAGGGGGATTTTTTTTAGCGATCCTCCCTGGCTGATGAAACATTGGCCGGTTTAATAGTGTCGGACATCTCCGTGTACACAAGTTATACTGGTCTTTGATTTTATCCACTGTCACGGCAGTACATACCAGCGATCAACAATAGAAATGTTGCTTCCATCTTAAATCCATGAACAATTACCACTCCCGTATGAGCCACTGACAGGGGGTTCGAAAGCGCACACAATCCACCCCTCTCTCTCCATCTGCATTCCACCTTGACCCCAAGTGAATTGTGCGCCTGCGGACCCGGGGACTCCGCTGAAAACTCTGGTTTATGTCGAAAGGGGGGATTAGTAGGGACGCAATCTCCATACCGCCCTCTAAAGGGCCGTTCTGCTCTCCCAGATTATAAGGCTGCCCTGGATGTTTCCATGAGTCTGATGAGCTCGTCCATATTAAAAATGGTCGAGAAGGTTATTTATCAGGATGAAGCAGGCTACTTTCTTCACAATTTGAAAGGTGGAGCGCTCGGAGGGTCTTAACCACTCCGCCACCGTTTCCCAAAGAGCATCAGTTGGCTCTTGGGTAGATCTCTCAGGATCCAGCTTCCATGCCTGCAAAACCCTCACCTGCTGGTCTGGAGAAACCCCGCTTTTCTCAGAGACCTTGGCCCCAGCAGGGAGGGCAGCCCTCTCCTCGGAGAGAGCATAATAAGTCCCTGTCGCTTCCCCCACAGAGACCAGCCTACATCTGTGTGTCCCATCAACAATCTCTCTATGTATTTTATGTGGCACCGGAACTAGACAAAGGGAGCGGAGTATGCAAATCCAGGACGAATACCCCCCCCACCCGGAAATTCGACCCCGATACTCTCCCACCTGGTCATAATTCAGGTCCCGTTCCCTTCTGGGTTTCTTCCATCCTGCTGACTACGCCACTGTCACGAAAAACAACAAAGAGACATTGGAAAGGTTTGGGGCAGCCACCCGTATAATATTTATTATTATTAATCTATCAAAAAGAACAGACATGTCCACATGATGGAGTCCAAAACAGAACTGACTTCCTGCCTTAAAATGGCGGCCTTTAAATGCAAGTAGAGGACGTGATGTCATCAGGGCCGCAACCGGCAGTGACGTCATTGGTTGCCCCGTAACCAGGCGGGACTTCATGAGAAAGGTCTGCAAGGAAATGAGAGAGAGAATCAGTGCACTTCGCCGCCCCCTGGTCAGGCGTGGAATTACTTCTATTCAAGCCCTTTAGTTGTTGCACGTGTGTGACACCATAACATACGAGTCCCAGTGATGATCACAAATTCCAATGATGTTCAAAGAAAGGAGCACAATGGTCAAAATCGAGCAAATCAATAATCACAAAGGAACAATAAATCACCAAAGAACTCACCAATGAACCACAAGTGACTGCTTGTTTTCTCAGCCTTCATAGGGCTGTGGATAGTTCCTTGATGGTGATAGGTAATAATACTACTACTAATAATAATAATAATTCTGTTCATTTATATCATGCTTTTCTCACTACTCAAGACATTTCAGTGAGTGGGGATATGGATGATGCAACGGCAGCCATTTTGCCCCAGTATGCTCACCACACATTAGCTATTAACTGGTGAAGGGGTGAGAAACAGTAAGCATTTTAGAGACAGAGAATGATTAGGGGGCCGCATGACCGTCATCATCAAGTTCTTCCATGTGAACCATAAATACCATGAGGACTGATTGAGGTCAATTATATTAGGTAGAATGCCTAGAAGGGGCTGGGTGGTCTCAGAACCCCTGCAGATTTTATTTTTTTTCTCCAGCCGTCTGCAGTTTTTTTTTGTTTATTCTGTCCTCCCTGGCCATTGGACCTTACTTTTATTCAATGTTAATTAGTATTCCCTAATTCCATTTTCTTTATTATTTTATCTTTTTTCTCTTTCTTCATCATGTAATGCACTTTGAGCTTCATCCTTTGTATGAAAATGTGCGACAGAAATAAATGTTGTTGTTGTTTGGGATGCGCCATCTGTTGGAATGAAAAATGTAATGCATTTTTATTACTACTGTATGTACATTACAAAATACGTTCCAATAGATGGTGAACTGCAAATGTTATAGCTGAGTATGTCCAACTGAGAGTAATGTCCATAAATCAGCTCATCCACCTTGATAAAAGCACAAGTGGCTTTGTGTGTATCTGTATATCTATCTGTGTGTCCATCTGGTTGCTAGAGTTAGGAAGAAAATGTAAAAAACAGGCAACTCATGTAGAAGAAGGGTAAAAATCAAAATCAAAAATGATCATAAAAGTACCAAATAAAGGTCTAAAATTAAGAAAACTGACGTTATATTCCATGGTGGTGACTTTATTGCACCCGTTCGGGCTACAGGAACGAGGTTTATAGCCGTGATTCTGATGACTAATAGCTTCACATGGTGGGCAATAAGGTAAGTGACATTCATGTCTCTGGTGGCTCTTTCTATGAAGTCAGTAGACGGATTGGCAGAGCATGGGGAGTCATGAGGTCACTGGATAGGGGTGTGTAGTGCTCCCGATATCAATGCAAAAGGACGAAGGTCCAAGTCTTTAGAGTCCTGGTGCTCTCTGTCTTGCTATATGGTTGCGAGACATGGACACTATCCAGTGACCTGAGATGAAGACTGGACTCCTTCATGTGTGTCTCTTTGGGTCCCACTGGTTGGACTTTGTGTTGCTAATGGAGTCCTGAATAAGGCACATGACCTGTACTGTGAGGGAGCGTCAGTTACGGCACTACGGCCATGTGGCACGTTTCCCCGAGGGTGATCCAGCTCGTAAGATCCTCATTGTTGGGGACCCGAGTGGCTGGACCAGGCCACGTAACACCTGGCTGTGGCAGATAGAGGGTCATTTCCAGAGGGTGGCACTGGGCCGCGTGTCTGCCTGGGGGGTTGCCAACCGGACTCCCGAGTTGTTTCGTCGTGTAGTGGGTACGGCAATGCACTGGACCATTGCATGCTCCCCAACTTAAATCACAAACAATAAATCACCAATGAACCGCAAGGGACTGCTTGTTTTCTCAGCCTTCACAGGGCTGAGGATAGCTCCTTGACGGTGATAGGTAATAATAATAATAAAAAAAATTATTTTATCCCCAACCTGACTTGACTTGACTTGTGGGCAATGGATGAATGAAAAAAAAACATAAGTCCCCGACACAACTAGACTAGAGTCACTAAACCAGCTGGTGGCAACCACAGCCACATTTTCCCAGCAAAACACTTTCAGTTCAACAAGCGACGCCAAGAGGAGGTGATGAAACCAGAAAACCCTGTGAGGTAAAGGGATGAGGTGTGTACGAAATGGACAACCCGTGTATCAATTAAACAATATGAGGTCTACGATGATTACTTACATTTTGACCCGTCTTAGATAGGTGGCACAGCTACTTTAAGTATATTCCTGCTATTTTATAATCATTTTCAGTGATCGTGCGAGAAGGGTCTAGCTGCAGACCTCCAGAGCTCTGAGATTCAGGAATTCTGCTAAACAGCCAATGGGATTGCATGATTATGAAGCTCTGAGGAGGACTGGAGCACTACATGACAGCGTCACCACCCAAGACACAGTTCTGTTCCCTGACATGCCTACTCAGAAGCTGTCATTTCTCCTGAGTAAGATACAGTAATGTCCCTTAACCCTAAACCTAACCGATCGCAGCGTGAGGACGTTGCATGATTATGAAACGCGAGGTGCCATGACAGCAATTTTTTGTTTCATTTCGGATCCCGTCGAGTGAGACTCTTTTGTGTTATTCGCATCTCCCATCTCCATGGGAACATCCCAGTATTCAATGGGAGACGCGGTTCTGTCTGAATTGGCGAGGGGTTTAAAGGTCATTCGAAATGATGCGGCGGCATCCGACTTTAAGACCCTAAAACTCCCAGTGATTTATGTCTTTTTATTTTTTTTTTTTTTGGCATTTCACTTTGTGCTTCCGTTTCTTGATTTCTAAATCCCATCTTTGTATTTTGATGATGTGGTTTGCTCGACCTCCTGCTTTTTGACTATGTGTGCTCCTCCCGGTGTCCTCGCCGATGTGAGCGTGAGGTACTCTTAAAAAAAGGGCCGTTATGGAGAAAGGAGTGAGCACGTGACGTGAAATCACCGAGGTGTAAATGGAAAGGCTGCAAATCGTCAACTGATGCGTGCAATTTGATTGGCTGAACTCTGGAGGTCTGCAGCGAGACTCTTTGTGTTTCCTTTAGTTTACTGAGGAGGCCACCTTGTGGGCCGAGACTCCCAGTTTTTGAGACCCCACTGTTGTGAACCAACAATTATTACATTATCTATTACTGAACATGTTGGTAGTATGCAGAGCCGGCCAATCCATCCGGCATCATCTGAGTGACGCCATTTTTGAACGTTAAGGGGCGTTCAACCCGGACAAACAACCTGTTCCTCAAACTCTGATGATACTGAGTGGGCGCTGTTACCCGCTGGTGGGCATCTATGAAAGTAGAAGTGTGCCTGTTCCGTACACCAAGGGGTACGCACTCCTTAAAGTCCCCAACACAGGTCATTAAAGTCTAGTAATACGGAGTCACACACGTGCGCTTAGGAGGCCGCCAACAAGCCATGAGGTGAGTTATGTATCGTGAGAGGAAGCATTGCTTAAGGGTACTAACATCTCCCTCTCTCTCTCTCTCTCTCTTCAGAAGAAAAATAAAACACCGACATTTACACCTACCTCCATTACAGCACTTCAAAATGGCCGCCCTCCACATCTGCTTCCGTCTCCCAGTTGATGACGTCACTCCCGGTTCCACAAGTTCAACGTCATTTCCGACTCCCTGTATTTGACGGCACATCCTGTCACCATTTTGTTTGCTATGAAAGCAAACCTGCAATCACGCCCTTATTATCAAATGTTTATTTTGATCCGTTTGCATATAATTTTGCATCTTGGACATCATACTGGGTTATTACCCAACCCTTTTGACGTGTTGTCATCAACTTATTTTGATATTTTACTGTCCGCAATGGACATCGAGGGCTGATACTCATTCACCCTGCCTAGAGCTCCAAATGAGCTTCAGCTGGCACTGGTGTTATGGTGCTGACTTGACTGTCACTAATACAACCCACTCACAAACCGGACCCTCAAGCCTATGGCTGGCCCATTCTTTGTGTTGAGGTTGGTCTCCGTTGGCTCCAAATTAACCTCACATGAATTTTGTGTACATGTGTGTTTGTGAACATGGATTGTGATGCCCATCCAGTGTTGGGTTCCCGCATTATGCAGGATTGTTTCTGCACGGGCACACACATATTTTAAATAACAATGGCAGCCAAGCCTCTCCCCTTTTCAGCTCTGAGTCAGGTCTGAGTCAGCGACTTCCCAAATGAGGGGTGTGCTTAGTCACTCTTAAGATTTCCTAATTGTTTTATTTTTTTTTGCAGCTCATTTCACAATAAACCACATATCTCAAATGGGTTCCCTGTCTTCAGTCTGCAGTAGGGTGAGTGGTCATGGGCACCGGCGTACTTTCACCTAAATTTTGGAGGGAAGGGTGGCATAGTAGAAACATGTTGAATTATGGTTTGATCTGGGCACTGGAAAAATAGGCAGAGAAAACGTACGCCATGTCAGCTTGTGTTTAGTTCAGTCGCTATCAGTGCGGGTGATATGTGTGAGCTCCTCTTGTCCTCTGGATGTTGGTACCTGGCACTCACGTCCATCCACAAAATGTTAGCTTCATCTGTGCATTGAAAGTGGACTTGTGTTGACACGTGTTAGTGTGGCAGTCCCAGACTGAAAAATTGGAACAATTTAGACGAGAACGGGCCATTCACCCCAAAAAAGCTTGCCGTTCCAATCCACTTAAGTCTTCTAAAATAACATCAAGTCGAGCTTTCAAAGTCCCCATAGTCCTGCTGTCCACCACACTACTTGGTCACTTACTCCATGTGTCTGTGGTTCTCTGTGTAAAGAAAAGCTTCCTAATGTTTGTGCACATTTTACTCTTAACAAGTTATCAACTGTGTCCCCGTGTTCTTGATGAACTCATTTTAAAGTCACCGTCTTGACCTACTGGACTAATTCCCTTCATCATTTTAAACACTTCAGTCAGGTCTCCTCTTCATCTCCTGTAAAGGCTCAGCTCTTTTAATCTTTCCTCATAACTCACCCCCTGTAACCCTGGACTCAGCCGAGTCGCTCTTCTCTGGACTTTCTCAAGTGCTGCTATGTCCTTTTTTTGAAGCCTGCAGACCAAAACTGCACCCAGGACTCCGGATGAGGCCTCACCAGTGAGTTATAAAGCTTGAGCAGAACCTCCTGTGACTTGAACTCCACACATCAAGGTGCTATATAAGATGACATTCTGTTAGCCTCCACGATGGCTTCTGAACACTGTCTGGAAGTTAATAGTGTCGAGTCCACTGCAACTCCTAAGTCCTTAGAATAACTTCCAGAAATGAGCTTTTCCACTTTAGTAAAAGAACAAGTGTCTTTGTATCTGGGGTGTCCATCTGGTTGTTAGGTATCTGTTATATGCCATTTGGTATGAGATTCATTAAAGCAGTGCTAATGTTTGTGATGTGGCATCTGTTGGAATGAAAAATGCAATGCATTGTATTACTAAATGCATTGCAAAATGCATTCCAACAGAGGGTGCACTGCAAACATTAACACTGAATACGTCCAGCAGAGAATAATTTCCAGAAATGAGCTTATCCACCTTAATAAAAGGACAAGAGTCTGTGTATCTGGGGTGTCCATCTGGTTGTTATGTCTCTGTTATATGCCATTTGGTATGAGATTCATAAAAGCAGTGCTAATAGTTATGATGTGTCATCTGTTGGAATGAAAACTGCAATGCATTGTATTACTAAATGCATTGTAAAATGCATTCCAACAGATGGTGCACTGCAAACATTATTACTGAATACGTCCAGCAGAGAATAACTTCCAGAAATGAGCTTATCCACCTTAATAAAAGGACAAGAGTCTGTGTATCTGGGGTGTCCATCTGGTTGTTATGTATCTGTTACTGTATATGCCATTTGGTATGAGATTCATAATAGCAGTGGTAATGTTTGTTATGCACCATCTGTTGGAATGAAAAATGCAGTTATTTATTACTACATGCATTACAAAATGTGATTCAATATATAGTGCACTGCAAATGTTAACATTGAACATGTCCAACAGCGAGCAACTGCCAGACAGACAGAAATCTACCTATCCACATTAGAAGAAGGACAAGTGTTTGTGCGCCTGTCTGTGTATCTGGGTGTCCGACTGGTTGCCATGCCTCTGTTATGTGCCATTTTGTATGGGTTTAGTGACAAGCAGTACTAATGTTTGTGATGCGTCATCTGTTGGAATGAAAAATGCAATGCATTGTATTACTAAATGCATTATAAAATGCATTCCAATAGATGGTGCACTGCAAACATTAATTCTGAATATGTCCAGCAGAGAATAACTTCCAGAAATTAGCTTATCCACCTTAATAAAAGGACAAGAGTCTGTGTATCTGGGGTGCCCATCTGGTTGTTATGTATCTGTTAAATGCCACTTGGTATGAAATTCACAAAAGCAGTGCTGAGGTTTGTTGTGCTAATGTTTGTTTTTATATGTCACTCTTCTGTGGACTTAATAATTAAATTATTAAATTAAATAAGTCCTGCGGTGGGCTGACGCCCTGCCCAGGATTTGTTCCTGCCTTGCACCCTGTGCTGGCTGGGATTGGCTCCAGCAGACCCCCGTGACCCTGTAGTTGGGATATAGCGGGTTGGATAATGGATGGGTGGATGGATAATTTATTACTCCAAATGTTTGTTATGCACCATCTGTTGAAATGACACATGCAACTCATGTCTCCGTTTTATCCCATATGGTATGGGATTCATAGAAGTAGTGTTAATTTTTGTGATGCGCCATCTGTTGAAATGAGGCATGTAACTGATATGTGTCTGTTATATGCCATTTGGTATGGGATTTGTAAAAGTGTTCATTTTTGTGGTGCGCCATCTGTTGGAATAGCACATGCAATTCATATGTGTCTGTTATATGATGATTGGTGTGGTATTTGTAAAATCAGTGTTAATTTTTGTTCTATTTGTTACAATGACAAATGCCATGAACTTTATTACTATCATAGTTTGTGATGCTCCATTTATTGGAATGACAAAGACATAGCAGCCAGATGGACACACAGATATACTTGTACTTTTATTGAGGTGACTGACTGACTGACTAAATTAAATTAATAATTAATAATTAAGCAACTGGGTTGGAACAAAAGCTTGCAGCCACTGCGGCCCTCCAGGAATTACTTTGCCCACCCCTGGCCTAGACAAACGCAACAGTGTAGTACACTCAATTCGATAATCCCTCTCGGATTCTGTTTTGTGTCCTGCCAGCAGCCATACCACCTGCACTTCAAAAGAGGCCATCCCCCTGAAACTATAAGCATATTTGGGCCCTGCGAGTACTTGGATGGAAGACCATCTTGCTCAGGCCAGCAGGAGGTCCTGTGAGTGTGCACCACTGGCCAGTGAAATGTAACCGTACAGTACAATCAGGGACAAACGGTCACTGGAGGCAGTCATCATGAAAGTAAAAAAATTAATAATAACATAAAAGAAATGTGTCCATTGGTCTGTACTATCATTTTTTTCTCAATGATTCCAATAGTTTTGATTGTTTTTATAGTCAAAATCGCTGAACTGGCGCATTTCCTGTTCAAATACAGTGGAGAAACACGAGGTGACGAGCCTCACCTCCCCTCGGGGTTGATGGCTGCAGTTGGCGCGTGCCTGTTGCTGTCTCTCTGTATGTCGCCAATATAAGGCTTGCAGATACGTTTATTATACACCCTGACTTTCAGCAGTCTGGCTAATACCTTTAATGAATGTGTGTGACATATTTAGTCTCGCTGATCGGACATAAAACCGCAGTGAAAAGGCCCAAGATGAGTGAGGCAGACAGTACCGTGGCGCCCTGAAGGGGGTGCATGTGAGCCCAACAGGTGCTCGTTGCTGTTCTTCTCCTCAGAGGCGCCGATAAGTCAGCGACATCAGAAAGTCAAGGGCACTGCAGCGGGCCGTTTATTTTTAATTTTTTCTTCCAACTGACTGCCAAAATGGAAAATTTAAGATTTTTAAAGCTAAAGGAAAATAAGGAGGACTTTTACAAGAAAGTGACGGAGATTTTCGTGGAGAAGGATAGGCGCATGGACTTCATTTATAAATAAAGGTAAGACCATAAACGGTTTTCAATTTTATAAAAGATGGGATCAGACTAAGAAACAAAATCCAATATTTAAAAATTACATTTTGACCTTAAATAAAATATTCTTTTGTTTTTCTTGTTATCCTTTTGTTGAACAGTCTGTATTAAAATTGATTAAAGCATCAGAATTAAAGGCTTTTAAAAACAACTACATAATTTAATTAAGGTCAAAATTTGAATCCGTTTTTTTTTTGTACACCACTCTATACTTTCAGTTGTATTGAATGAGTGTGAATTGTGGAATTGCAACGGCAAATTTATAACACGTGGATGGTGAGGAGGGCGGCACGGTGGCGCAGTGGGTAGCGCTGCTGCCTCGCAGTAAGGAGACCCGTCTGGGTTCACTTCCCAGGTCCTCCCTGCATGGAGTTTGCATGTTCTCCCCGTGTCTGCATGGGGTTCCTCCCACAGTCCAAAAACATGCAGGTTAGGTGCATTGGCGATCCTAAATTGTCCCTAGTGTGTGCTTGGTGTGTGCCCTGCGGTGGGCTGGCACCCTGCCTGGGGTTTGTCTCCTGCCTTGAGAGCAAATGCGCTCTCTCCGCTCTCTCTCTCCGTTCTTTCTCAGCCAAATATGCGCCTTACCTGTGTGTGTGTAAAGAAGGCTGATGAGATATGAAATGTAACCAGTGGTCAATGTGCATGCAGGCTGCCAATTGAAAAGTCAATAAGCTACTCTTTGGGATTCATATATTTGTAAATCTCACTCTGAAGGAGTCAGCGACTCACCAGCCATGAACCTCCCATTACATCCAACCATCCATCTTCTGCTTGATCCAGAGAAGATGCGTGGGGACAGCTTTAGCCAATACCAGCATGCATTGGTCACAAGGTAGGAACAATCCCTACTAGTATGCCCATAATAAATCAACTACAGGAATCTGCAACACAGAAACGATGACTCCATGGTGCAAAATAAGAAGGGTGAGGGCATTGTGGGAGTCCTACTTACACAAAATACATCTTACACAAGATGTCAGAGCCACACAGAGCTGTCATGATCTGGGACTCCCAAAGCACATGCAGTAAATCCCAATAACTTCCAAAAATGCCCACTAGAGGGGGAAGTCGTCATTAAACCCTGGCCAGTAGAAAGGGCACACACCAAATCTTTATAATGTTGTACATGGCTGGGGGTCAGACCTGGCCGGGACACCTGGAAGGACTGGGTTGTGGCATATTTGTTTTCCGGGCCACAAGTGGCCAACCGCCCTGGAGTAGAAGAGGCTCATGGAAGGGGAGCAGGGAGGCTCAAGACCGTTGGGGCCTCTGGTCACCGCCAGGGGGCGCCCCGAGCCTCATGGAGCCCGGGACTTATTTACTTCCGCCACACCCATGGAGGACGATCCTTCCAGGGTCACCCGGGTGCTCTCCTGACGCTTCCGTCACACCAGGACGTGATGTCAGGTAGAGCAGCTGGAGCTCATCCGGGTGAGGATAAGAGGGGCCGCCTCCCTCCAATCAATGAGCTGGAGTCGGGAGCAGGAGCAGGACGAAGCTCCTGGAGAGAGAGTGCAGGTGGCCCAGGGACAAGGAGAGAGATGCAGTGTCGGTCTGATGGTGTCCGGGCAAACCTCACAATAAATAAAAAGATTTACTGCCAAAACAATGTTCTACCTTGCCATTATATTTCAGCCATGTTTCAACAACAAGAACATTTATTTATATAGCACATTGCTATATAAGTGCTTTACATAATGAAGAAAAGAGAAATAAAAGACAAAGTAAGAATTAGAAAAAGACAACACTAATTAACATAGAATAAGAGTAAGGTCCGATGGCCAGGGAGGACAGAAAAAACAAAAGAGAAAAAATAAAATCTGCAGGGGTACCAGGCCACGAGACCACCCAGCCCCCTCTGGGCATTCTACCTCACATAAATGAACAGTCCTCTTTGTATTTAGGGTTCTCATGGAAGGACTTGATGATGACGGTCATATAGACTTCTGACTTTTAATCCATCAATGTAGGAACATCACAGTGCTTTGATTAGGTGGTGGTGACGCAGGTCGCCACCACAGAAAAACTGGGAAAAGAAACAGCAGAGAGAGTAGGGGTTAGTACAGATTTTAGAGCCACCATGAATAGTTTTTCATATTTTTGCTTTACGTATTTTTTTTTTGTTCACTTTTGGGTCCTTGTTTAAAGTTAACATGACTTTCATGTATTTTGTGCTTTGTGTTCCATGTGTTTTGTGGGTGGTTACCCAAGAGGCGGAGCCACCTGTCAATCACAGCCAGGATCCACCCTATTTAATAATCCAGAGGGTCTCCCATAGTTCCTGCAGGTGGTTCATTTTAAATGTGCTAGGAAGTGTTTTTTTTTTGGGGGGGGGGGGGGGTCAGTTTCTTTGTTTTTGACACACTTTGTACTTTTTGTGAATTATTGGACGTTCTCTTCTGTCTCTTCTGTTTTTTGACCTCACCTTGAAATTCTGTACATGGACTTGTTTGCTTTAGACTGTGTAATTTGGCAATTCCATTTTACCTTTCTGCTCCAGCAAGTGGAAGATTAAATCTTTTATTTCATAAATATGGGCTTACCTTTATTACTAGCAGGGGTTTGACGGTTATACCCCATGTGGGCATTTTTGAGAGTGCTTTTGGAGCTGATTTGGGATTTATATATGCTTGGGGACTCCAGGATCCCAAGACTCGCTAAGAAGCTCCAAAGAGCACAAAAGGCATAAATGAGAAGCCAGCAATGTGAAGTCACAAAGTTTATAATCACAATAAGCACCTCAAAAAACACAAGTAAACTTATCAATCACAGGCACATCTGAAATGAACCGCCAGGAACTGCGGGAGACCCTCTGGATTTATAAAGCAGAGGGCAGTACCTGGCGGTGATTGACAGGTGGTTGGCCCCTCCTCCTGGGGGACTAACAACAAAACACATAGAACATAACACAGGCAGCGCACATACCTGAACAAAATCAAAAACACACACACACATACTCAAAAAAAGTAACGTTAACATAATCGACATAAATCAAAAGAGACATAAAATATGAATTTGAACCCCTGGCTGAGACATGACAGGAGTAAACTAAATGACTACTACAGAGGCTTAGCTTTAAAATGAATGGCAAAAATCTGAAGAACTGAAAAAAAAATATTTGGGCTTACTCTTTGAAATTAGGAGAGACAACGTATATGCAGTGCCAAAGTCTGCATATCTAATTAGCCACGTCACAGCAAATCACGTCACGTCGTGTCATTTTCTGACCCTCTTAATCTTGGATGGGGTCACGGTCTGGCTGGAGCCTAACCCAGCATGCATAGGGTGCAAGGCAGGGACATTCCCTGGGCAGGACGGCAGACAAATGAACAGTAACCGTCAGACACCAAGGTTTGACAAGTCAATTCTAGAACCCCATTGGAAATGAGTAATAAAAAAATCAGGAATATTACATACTGCAGAGGCCATATTAACAGATAAATGCTTGTTTTTCAATATCGTACCGGACATCTTTGAGCAAAGTCCTTGATCAGATGACTAACGTTCTGTTTCTGAAGTAGATCACACACAATTGATGTCAAAGTCAGTCTTTCCTGTACTATTGTGGATCAGAGCCTATTCTAAGCTGAGCTTGGAGAGACTTGCAATTGTGGAAAACCATATCAAGGTGAAGCTTGAAAGCAACATAAAGATGTCCTGCAAGTTTTTATTTTATTCATTTATTTATTTATGCATGCTAAATAACTGTAAAATCTCTGGAGCGGATGAAATGCCTTTAGTGCTTATGAATTCTCTGAGCCAAGAGAATCTGCCAACCACTGCGCCCCCGTGCCTTAAACAATAAAAGACGCAGTCGGTACTCCGGATTTAAACCTTCGGCCATCAAATGTCGCATTCACTCCCGACGCTTCAGATGCAGGTTCCTAATGATGGATTCCGAGTTTATAAAATTAAAGACGCCGCTTCGGATAGCAATTCTGTGGGCGACTTCTTGCACTCGCAGTCGATAGGCGCGCTCACAACTCTGAGCATGCGCAAAAACCAAAGGATGCCCACGTCAAGCGAAACACGCGCGTGGACTCTGCGGATGACACACCAATCAAAAGGCAGTACTCCCTAGAGCCCGCCCTCACAGCTTTAATGAGTGAAAGTGACAGCGTTAAATTCAAGCCGTATTTCAAGTTGAATTTGGACGAATATTACAGACAAAATTAAATCATTAAATAAATTAAAAAACGAACAAATATAGAGCGGGGGATATTAGTATTTGATCCCCTGCTGAATGTGTACGTTTGCTGACTTACAAGGAAATGAACAGGCATTCATTTTTATGGTAGTTTCATTTTAATGGAGAGAGATATAAAATATCTACCAAAAATCCAGAAAAAACACATTTCATAAATACTAAAAGTTGATTTGCATGTCATTGAGAGAAATAAGGATTTGATCCCCAACAACATAGCCAGAAGGCTGCTGAAAATGGGGCTCTGCAGTCATATATATGAAAAATAAATTTAAAAAATCATTCATTTCAAGTAGTGATAGTCATTAGCAACACTATATGTCTTGGCTGTATTTTTAAATTTAGATAGATAGATAGATAGATAGATAGATAGATAGATAGATAGATAGATAGATAGATAGATAGATAGATAGATCGATCGATCTATCTATCTATCTATCTATCTATCTATCTATCTATCTATCTATCTATCTATCTATCTATCTATCTGTTTCCATTTCTATATCCATCTCCATCTCCAACTCTATGTCTATTTCTATCTATCTATCTATCTATCTATCTATCTATCTATCTATCTATCTATCTATCTATCTATCTATCTATCTATTATATAGTGCCTTTCATGTCTATTTATGTATTTGTCTAAAACTTTTAATTTTCTCTGTCTGTACAAACTTTTGACTGGTAGTTAAAAATTCCGTGTTAGTCGTATAAATAATTATTCTTTCTGGATTTCTGGGATCCAAAAATGGTGTCGCTCAGAAGAACCAGACACTTTGTCACCTTTATTTTTAAGTTACATGTTGGGAACTAAAAGGGCCGAGGCAGGACTCCGTAGTGCTTCAGCAGTAAATGATGACGTGCCTGAGCTCACAGTGGCTGCCCAGAGGCGGAATGCCCGGCGATGTGCCAGTAACGGCTATTTGGGCACCGGCGCACAGTTATAATAATAATAATAATAATATTAATAATAATAATAATTAGACTGCGGTGGGCTGGCGCCCTGCCCTGGGTTTGTTTCCTGTCTTGTGCCCAGTGTTGGCTGGGATTGGCTCCAGCAGACCCCGTTACCCTGTAGTTAGGATATAGCGGGTTGGATAATGGATGGATGGATGGATAATAATAATAATAATAATAATAATAATAATAATAATTCTTTACATTTATAAAGCGCTTTTTCCTACTACTCAAAGCGTTCTCCCGTTTAATACGACATCGGCCTCATAAACAAGCGAAATCTTCCCCGTTTACACATGTACTCGCACACATGAATTCTAATTTCTTTTGGATATCATATACGGTCTCAAATTATTCCGCTGTCCACACTCTGTGCAGCACATTTTATGCTGGAGTTTTTGCTGTCCTCCGCCTCGGTGTCTCCGTCCCGCACTGCCTAGCTTTTAGAATACTTAAATACTGTAAACACAGTTTGTGTAAACATTACAAACATCAAAAACATTTTTATAAAGATTTTGGAGGTCCGGGAGTACAGGCGTCTCACAGTCTTTTGCGTTTATTAGGGGCTTAGTTAGCCCTGCAGAGCCGGTCAATCCATTCCAGGGGTAGGCAACGTCGGTCCTGGAGTGCCACAGTATGTGCAGGTTTTTGTTCCAACCCAGTTCCTTAACGAGAACTCAATTATTGCTGATGAAGCACATATTGCTTAAGTGACATTTTAATGCTTCATTTTAGTGGTCTCGCTTGTTAAGGTTCTCCAACCTTAATTGCTTATTTCAATCTTAAACTGCTGCATTCAGTGTTTTAATTGCTCCTTATTAGCAATAAGATGTAAAAGACAAAGCAGCCAGCAGTTCTCCAGCTAGCTTTTTTCCAATTACATCTGTGTGTGTTCATCATGCACGGTTTGATTTAATAAAACACTTAATAGAAAAATGTGACAGACTGAAAATGATCTGTTTTAGGCTTCAAATCATTTGGATGATATCCTTGGAAAGGAAAAAAATCTACGATATAAAAGCCTTACATTGCACAGACTAACAAGCCATAAAATTAAATAAGGTCTGAGACTGGCAATGATTGGTTTCTAATTAAGCAATTGGGTTGAATGAAAACCTGTAGCCACTGCGGCTCACCAGGACCGACATTGCCTGCCCCTGTTTTACATCTTATTGCTAATAAGGAGCAATTAAAACACTGAATGCAGCAGTTTAAGATTGAAATAAGCAATTAAGGTTGGAGAACCTTAACAAGCGAGACCACTAAAATGAAGCATTAAAATGTCACTTAAGCAATATGTGCTTCATCAGCAATAATTGAGTTCTCGTTAAGGAACTGGGTTGGAACAAAAACCTGCACATACTGTGGCACTCCAGGACCGACGTTGCCTACCCCTACATTAGACGACATTGAGCGACTGTCATCTGAGGGGCGCCATTTCTGAAATTTAAGGCGCGCGCGTTCCGCACACCGAGGGGGAACCCTGCCACACACCCCAACCTCAATCTATGCACACAAAGGGACGTTATTTGTGTTTCTGAAAGCATGCATGCGCTTTTGGACACGAAAAAAATCCCGAACGTCGAACTCCGCTGATACCGAGGTATGCGCCGTTTTCCGCTGGGCGGCTTTTATGAATATAAAAGTGTGCGCGCTCAGGACACAAAGGGGGACCACACAGGACGTCCAAGTCTAATAATACCGACTACACGCTTACTTTTGATAATGCCGTTATTCCTTTACAATTATATTTGATGTAAAGATGGTGGTGGCCCGCCCCCAGTAGAGTTTTAATCTCCCCTGTGGAGATTGGCGCGAGTCATGTCAGAACGAAGAACAGGAGGAAAGATTAGGGGCTGCACACCTGAGACCATGGAGTGTCTAAATCCCAGAACCTAACCCCACATACACACACACCCCACAAACGACCCCACTGCCGAACCAGAAAGCACTCAAAATCATAGATACCGGCGCAAACTAAGCTCTGTACAGAAGCCAGTCGGCAGGTAAGGATGCCACCCATTGACTGTACGCAATTACTTGAATGTCGCCAGCCTGGAGCACCAAGTGAATTGGAAAAGTAAAATGGGGTGCGATTAACGGCATACAAAGCAAGCCCGCACGTACGCAATGGGTTGGGGTCGAGACCGTCTTTCCGGTAGTTATGGCGCGGCAGTTCAAACTTCGAAAATGAAATGATAAAACCGCATCCAACGTATTACTGTACTTCATTCTAAAAATGCCCTATCCTTTC
The DNA here is from genome assembly GCF_900747795.2 of Erpetoichthys calabaricus. Lineage (NCBI taxonomy): Eukaryota > Metazoa > Chordata > Cladistia > Polypteriformes > Polypteridae > Erpetoichthys > Erpetoichthys calabaricus. Next base: position 165,909,945 of record NC_041403.2, on the reverse strand, counting down.
ATCATACATTAAATATTTTGTTTTTCGCAATATGGGAATTTTCTTTACTCCTTAACACCTCTTGGCAGATTATCTGTTCAACTTTGCTCCCCGACTTTCACATGGAAAGTAAATGATAGTCATCACGAACGTCAGACCGTGAATACGAACAATATGCGCAGACGCATGACGAAGCAGTATTATTAGTTCTCTGGGCGCGATCCAAGGGTAAGTTTATGAGAAATAAAACCACTAATGGAAAAAACAAAATAAATCACATGTTTGTTCGGTGAGCTGCTTGTTGGCACGAGGTGGATGTTACATCCCGGCTTTTACTGAGTGGGCGTGCGAAGTCGGTGTCGCGTGTGTCAACACACTGGAAGGAGTGGAAAGGGTGCAAATGCGTATGGGACACAATTTACTGAGCCTGAGGTTACCGAATCCACGCGTATTAAAGATTGAACCCCCCCAGTGGCAGCTGCATTGTTGAGAACGCACTCAAATTCAGTGCCTTCAGACAGAATTCCGACCCCTTCCCGTTTTACACATTTATACGTTGCAGGATCTTGCTAACGTTAAACGAATGTTTCCACCCAACCTCCCCCTCCCCCATTGAGTGTACAGTTCTGTCTAACTAAAGACAGAACTAAAACTAAAACTGAAAACTAACTGCAACAAAAAAGCTAAATTTAACTTATAAATCAAGTGTGTACGCCTGGGGATTGCCCTCCTCCTGAGCACCGCAGGACAAGAGGGGACATTCCTGCTGTCTCTTCTTTTGCACCCGCGGCTTCGAGAAGCCACCAAGTGAAGCTGGCCCCGCCCCTTCCGGATGGGTCTCTATAAAACGGGACGGTCTCAGAGAATGGGGTCTGATGTTGACCCGGTACCTGATCTGGAGTATAGACTCCAACAAGCTACCTGTGCCTCGAAACCTTTATTTCTTGGAATGGTTCAAGCCATCTTTTCATTGTGCCATCATGCACAATTTTTGTTTGTCTTGTTTATTAAATGGAGCCACCCGGCTGGTGCCCCAACATTCAAAGCCTCTCTGGTATTCTGTGCACCAGCCACAAATTTTTATATTCACCTCAATAAAAGTACAAGTACATCTGTGTGTCCATCTGGCTGCTATGTCTTTGTCATTCCAGATGGAGCATCACAAACTATGGTAGTAATAAAGTGCATGGTATTTGTCATTGTAACAGATAGCACATGACGAAAATTAACACTGCTTTTACAAATACTACACCAAACGTCATATAACAGACACATATGAATTGCATGTGCTATTCCAACAGATGGCACACCACAAAAATGAACACTTTTACAAATCCCATACCAAATGGAATATAATAAAAACATATCAGTTACATGCCTCATTTAAACAGATGGCACATCACAAAAATTAACACTAATTCTATGAATCCCATACCATATGGCATATAACAGAGACATGAATTGCATGTGCACCACAAAAATGAACACTTTTACAAATCCCATACCAAATGGCATATAACAGAAACATATCAGTCACATGCCTCATTTCAACAGATGGCGCAACACAAAAATTAACACTAATTCTATGAATCCCATACCATATGGCATATAACAGAGACATGAATTGCATGTGCACCACAAAAATGAACACTTTTACAAATCCCATACCAAATTTGACCTGGAAGTACTTCCAATGGGCTATGCCCTATAGCACCCAAAGTATTCCCAGGTCCAAGAAAGAAGAATGTGTTTAACCTCATCCAAGAGAGTTGGGGTCGGGTGGTAGAGGACAAAGTTTGCCTGGAGGTGTGGAAGGAGAAAGATAAAGAGAGAAGAAGAGAATTGGGCCTGTGTTTAAAATGATAAGAAACCTTTTTGCAATGTATTTGTATAAATAAATCTGTATTTGCACCCAGGACTTGTGCCTGTGGTTTGGGGTGCTGCGATGCCCTATGCGATGGTCCAAATATATTTACTGTATATATAATCTATCTATCTATCTATCTATCTATCTATCTATCTATCTATCTATCTATCTATCTATCTAAGATAGATAGATAGATAGATAGATAGATAGATAGATAGATAGATAGATAGATAGATAGATAGATAGATAGATAGATAGAGTCCACCTGTGGTCGGTTCAGTTGATCGGACTGATTAGGAAGGCACACAAACACGTCTTTAGAAAGTTCCACACATGGTCTAGCAAAAAACAAGCCATGTTGTTGAAGAAATTGCCTGCAGAGCTAAGAGACATGATTGTGTTCAGGCACAGATCTGAGAAAGGAAATAAAAACCTCCAGCAAGCAACACTGAAGGCTCAGTTCAGTTGTTTGCACTTGATCGGGAAAGGCACACACCTGATAGGTAATAAGCCATGTAGGGACAGGGGATGATTAGAGGCCAGAATGACCAAGTTGTGACAAGCAGTTTAGTCAGAACATCAGAAAACAGCCTACTCTTTACATAAGAGCTATCCTTTACAATCACAGAGTGTCAGGACCTCAATTTTACGTCTCATCCAAAGCACAGCACCATTTCTACAGCACAATGTCACTGTCATCGCACTGGGATCCATTTTTACATTTACATTTACAACATTTAGCAGACGCTCTTATCCAGAGCGACTTACAACAGTGCTTAGTAGTCTACGACTGTTCTTCAGTCTTTAAGGCTAGGATTAAATCTACTGTCATTAAACAAGTTACCGCTGACCAAGTTGTACACAAAACCCTGCTAGAAGAAAATAGTAAGTTGTTAGTACATTTTTTTTTTTTTTTTTTTTTTGAGAAAAGGGTAGAAAAAAAAAAAAGTATGGGGACTTTAGTCCCCCAAGTGCTGTTGAAAGAAGTGTGTCTTCAGACGACGTTTGAAGACAGTGAGGGTCTCCACTGTTTGTACAGCAAGAGGAAGTTCGTTCCACCACTGAGGAGCCAACACTGCAAAGAGTCTTGATGCATGTCGTCCTCTTCTTTTAAGTAAGGGTGGTTCGAGACGAGCAGTGCTTGATGTTCTGAGAGAGTGAGAAGTGACACGCTGCTTAACCAGTGCTGATATGTAAGGTGGTGCAGTTCCAGTTTTGGCCTTAAAGGCAAGTGTTAGGGTTTTGAACCTGATGCGGGCAGCCACAGGGAGCCAGTGCAGGTTCCGCAGCAGAGGTGTAGTGTGTGAGAATTTGGGAATATTAAAAATGAGTCTTGCAGCTGCATTCTGGATCAATTGAAGTGGTCGTGTTGCCTTTAATGAAAGTCCAGACATCAGAGAGTTGCAGTAGTCCAGCTTAGAGATGACCAAGGTCTGGACGAGAAGCTGGGTAGCCTCTGTAGTGAGAAAGGGGCGGATTCTCCTGATGTTGTAAAGAAGATATCTGCAGGACCTGGAGAGGTTGCTGATGTGTGGAGAAAAAGACAATTCTTCATCTAGAGTGACACCAAGACTTCTTGCCGTTTTTGAGGGGACGATAACCAAGTTGTCAAAAGAGATTGCAAGGTCAAGATTCGGAGATGAGTTGCCTTTGATGTACAAGAGTTCAGTCTTGCTGGGATTCAACTTGAGGTGGTGGGATGTCATCCAAGAGGAGATATCAGCAAGGCAGTTTGAGATGCGGGTTGAGACCTGCTGGTCATCGGGTGGAAAGGAGAGAATGAGTTGAGTGTCATCCGCATAGCAGTGGTAAGAGAATCCATGTCCAGCTATTACCTTCCCAAGAGAACCTGTGTATAAGGAGAAGAGAAGGGGTCCTAGGACAGAGCCCTGAGGAAAACCAGTGGTCAGTCTTCGTGGAGCTGACTGGGAGCCTTGCCAGGCAACCTGGAATGTCCAGTCAGCAAGGTAAGTAGCAAACCATTGCCAGACAGTGCCTGAGATCCCAAGACTAGAGAGAGTTTCCAGAAGTATCTGATGGTTGACCGTGTCAAAGGCAGGACTGAGGACAGGTTGGTAGATCTGGCTGTGTGAAGTGTTTCAGAGACAGCAAGAAGTGCAGTCTCGGTAGAATGAGCTGCTTTGAATCCAGACTGGTGAGGGTCAAGAAGGGCGTTATTAGACAAAAACACATTAATTTGGTTATAAACTGCTCATTCCAGTACTTTAGAAAGAAAAGAGAGCAGGGATACTGGTCTGTAGTGGTTAATATCTGAGCAGTCCAGAGTAGGTTTCTTAAGAATTGGTGTGACAACAGCAGACTTAAAGGCAGTGGGAACATGGCCAGTCGTTAGGGAGCCATTAACTATGTGTGTGATGTGTGGGAGAAGATCCTGAGAGATGAGCTGAAACGTACTTGAGGGGATCGGGTCGAGTGAACATGTTGTGGGGTTGCTGGCCATCAGGATCTGAGACACTTCCTCGTGAGAAAGTGGAGTGAAGTGATGAAGCTGGGTAGCACAGGTCGGTTGAGAGTGGGTGGGCAACATGTCAGTCTGAGGGAAGGAACTACAGATAGTAGCAACCTTATCCTCAAAGAATGTAGCAAAGTCCTCTGGCGAGAGAGCTGGGGAGACAGAAGGAGATGGTGATTTAAGCAGTGAAGAAAAGTGGCAAAAAGTTTGCGAGGGTTGGATATGGATTCATCAAACTTGGTTCTGTAGAAGGAAGATTTGGCAGAAGTTAGGTCAGTAGCAAACTTTGATAAGAGAGATTAAAAAGAAAGGAGGTCACTGTTATGATGCGTTTTCCTCCATCTTCTTTCTGCTGCTCTTAGTTGTCTGCGGTTGTTTCGTAGTGTCTCCGACAGCCATGGGGTCGGAGGAGAAGTACGTTTTGGCCTGGAAGACAAAGGGCAGAGTTGATTAAAAGAGTTGTGGAGAGAGGAGAGAAGACTGTTGGTAGCAGACTCAACAGTTGCTGTGCTTGGTTCAGCACAGTTAGGGGGAGATAAGGATGATAGGACAGCTGAGGAGAGAGAAGATAAAGAAAGAGAATTGAGATTTCTGCGGGTAGTCATGGGGGTAGAAGGTGGTTGAGAAGAGTAAGTCAGAAGAGGAAATCTGAAGGACAGAAGATGGTGGTCAGAGACATGTAGAGGAGTAGACAATATATTGAACATAGGAAGTGATCTGAATGATACCAGGTCAAGAGTGTTGCCAGCTTTATGGGTTGGGAGAGAGTCACCAAGAGATAGACCAAAGGACGACAGAAGCATCACAAGTCCACTGGTGTGTATTCCGTCTCTTGGAAGGTTGAAATCACCGAGGAGCATATTCAGATCACAGGGTCAGTGCCCACTGCTGGCCTCAGCCTTCACCTCTTCCAGCATCAACCCGAGCTGTTTCCTGGATGGTCTCCCATTCAAGTGCTGGCCGGGCCTGAACGTGCTTAGCTTCAGATGGATGACCTCTTCTGGTATGGCTGCTGGCTAAATTGCTCTTTGTTTATCTATCACATGATCTTTTTCATATCTATCTAGTACACAGTATAGTGAATTTCTTACCTTTTTTAATATTTGCCTATCTATTTTATAGCACCTTTCTACCTATCATACCATTACATTCAATTACATCTTTCTATTATGTGGTATTTTTCATATTTATGTATCTATCTATTATATAGTGTCTTTCTATCTCTCTATTATGCAGTTCCTTTAAATTCTGCCTCTCTTTCTCATAAGGTCTCTTTTATCTCTATATCTATATGGATGGATATATATATCTATATACTTTTAAAAAATTATTTCTATTATATGGTCTTATCTATGTCATATCTATTATCTACATACCAGCTGCCACCCATCAAAAACCCGCATCAGAATCACTCCATCCCCAACCCCCACGGGTTCGCCCACATAGTAGTGAAACAGGACATTGAGGAAGGCTCTGCCTGGGTCCCCACTCCTGACGTCTCCTCGGCCCCGCAGCCTTTGTCTCGGATTAGCGTGAATATATTGCTCCTGCAAGCGAACTATGATTCTTAGCTCCATGAGAGAAGTCGCAAAATCAACCGGAATGTTCAAGCAAATTCTAGAAAAGAACCCGATCTAAATCCGCTAAGTAGTCTTTTCGTTCGCTAGCTAAGCGGATGTAAGACACGCCCTGAGGCCGGCGCGTGAGTGAGGAGGGCCCCGCCCCCTTTCCTCTTGGCCTGCGGCGTCTCTCTCGGATTCGCGCAAATAAATCGGTAACGCAAGCGAACAAAATCAACCGGAATGTTCAAGGAAATTATAGAAAAAAAACCCGAAATAAATCCCCTAAGTATTTCTATCACGAAAAGCGGACAGACACACAGACGTTGGATTTTATATATATACAGAGAGATATAGTGCCTTTCTGTCTATCTATTATGTTGTTTCTTTAAATTGAATCTATCTTTCATATGGTCTTTTCATATCTATTTATTTATGATGTAGTGTTTTCTATCTATTGTACAGTTCCTTTAATATCTATTTATCTCTCATAGGGTCTTTTTAAAATATCTACAGAACACATTTAACTGTGACACGCCGAGAGGAAATGCATTTTTTTCTCTCAAAGTCGTTTGCTTTTTTTTGTTTACTTCTAAACAACGAAAAGCCACTTTAGATCTGTCACACGTCAATTCTGTTAGGATTCAATGAAGGCGATTGCATACCCCCCGGCTAAATAAGAACATAACCATTTCAACACTGAAGATCTTGGATATGCGGAATAAGGAATTTCCCCCAGCCTCTTAGCAAACACAGTTACCACATCTGCCAAAGAGGCGTTTATCGTAGAGCCGGAAGACCTCTACCAGTATGTGAGAAGTTCCACGAACCCCTTGAAGGCCCTCGAAGCCACTCCCGGATTGCGCAAACGTCTCGGTATGAGCCAAAGAACAGCGCAACAGGCGGGCGGCCGCCCAAAGCCGGCGAGGCGATGTCAGGGTTACTGCGTGACTCTTGAACGCCGTGTGAAGCTCCATCTAGTGTTCGCAGTTGAAGATGCAGTCTAATAAATTACCGAAGAGTGCCGTTCACAAAGGCGTTTGGGTAAAGGATTTAATGTCTCACTCTAGTACAGTATAGGAAGCCTGTGATCCGTGATGGTATTATAACCACAACTCTGTATGGACATCAAAGCCTGAACAATAACTGGGCAGTCACATTATGGACGAGAACAAATGTCAACCTATAAGAAACACTTAAAGTTACCGATCACCTTTTCTCACTGAGACGCATCGTCCTCAATTGTTCTATTCTCTCTCTGGCATATTCTTAATTAAAGCAACTCGGCATGCGATGGAGCATCATGGTCTTTCTTAACGGATTATAAAAATCGCCTAAACTCTGATAACTGTATTTATTAACGTTTGACATCGTGGGTGCACACGGCACTGGAAGGGCATCATCTTTGTTTTCATGTTGTGAACTTGGTGACCACATTCGGTGGCCAGTGGCTCTCTCTCTCTCTCTCTCACAAATCTATGGTTTTGCTTTGGCAATAAAATGAAATCACGCTTAAAATTTCTGACACGGACCTTTCCTGGGCTGTGTGGGTTCCCTTTCATTTGTAGGCTTCTTTGCATATGAATTTGGTTCTTTGGGCTTTTCCATTATAAAGCATGTGGACAAAACCAAAATCTTTAATGTGTACTACACTGAAAAAAAATACCCCCCCACCCAAAAAAAAATGAGGCAGCAATTTGTACTCACCTAATTTGGGTAAATTAAGCCCCATGTTTAAAATGAGTAAAGTAAACCCAAATGAAGCATGTAAAACACATTCAAATAAATCAGGCAAGCTCTAACTAATATTGCAAATTTATTAGGTCAAAGTCACAAATGGAAATCAGGTAAGAACTACTAAATCATATTTAGTACTTTTTTATCACATCCTAAATTTCATCAACATATTAAGCACTAATTGCTTTTCACATAATAAGACTGCATGGTAGAAGCATCCATTTTCTACACCAACTTATGCAGGGTAAGATTGCAGGAGCCCATCCTGGCAAGCACAGGCAGGAACAACCCTTGGACAGAGCACCAGCCTATCAGAAGGTGAGCAGATACCCACCCACCCCCAGGCACCCACCCACCCGGGCCAGATTAGCCTCACCAGTCCACCTAACCTGCATGTCTTTGGACTGTGGGCAGAAACAGGAGCATCCGGAGGACAGGGGGAGAACATGCAAACTCCACAAAGGGAGTAACCGGAATGTGAACCCCGGTCACCTTACTGCGAAGCAGCAGCGCTACCATTGCACCATTGTGGCACAGGACATATCTTCCTGGAAAGGCACTAAATAATAATATACAGTAGTTTGTTCATAATGTTTAGATCAGCGGTTCTCAACCTGTGGGGCGTGCCCCCCTGAAGTAACAAAAAAGGGGGCGCAAATGTTGCCATATATGGCGAAATTTCGCTATTCGTAGGGAAATTTTAAACTTGTAGCAGTGTATCGGCAGCAAAAAATATAGGAATAAATTTTATTAGGGTTTCAAAAAAATGTTAGGGGGCCACGATTAAAACTGTTATGAAAACTCGGGTCGCAGATACTCAAAGGTTGAGAAACGCTGGTTTAGATGAAATATTTAGGTACTAGCTGAGCTACTTGTCTTAGATGGATTGATATGCAAGTAATCAACACAGGCCTCAGCATTAACATTTGCAGTGCGCCAGGCAATGAATATGTCTCTGTTATGTGCCATTTGGTATGGGATTTGTACAAGCAGCATTAATGTTAATGATGCACCATCTGTTGGAATGACAGAAACACAGCGACTGGGTGGACACACAGACACTTATCCTTTTATTGAGGTGGAAGCATAACCACAGAAGGGACAGCACAGTGGTGCAGAGGTAGTGCTGCTGCCTTGTCGTAAGGAGATCAGGATTTGAGTCCCAGTTGCTCTCTGGGTGGAGTTTGCATGTTCTCTCCATGTTTGCGTTGATTTCCTCCAGGTGCTCTGATTTCCTCCCACTATCCAAATACATGCAGGTAGGTGAATTGGCAATGTTATATTGGCCCTAGTGTGTGCGTGTGTGTTTGTCCCGAGTACGATTTGGAGTTGCTGCAATGAAATTTCGGCAAAATGGACTCGCCTGCCTTTTTTTTAAATTGATTTTCGGGGTGTCTTTGAATTCAGCCTTCTGTCGGTTCATCAATTTTAATTCCATCCTTTTGTTCCTAACACATTACCATATCAGTCCATAGCAGTAGAGAGAGCCAGCAGGACTTTTTTTTCCCATTGAGATCTGATGTGCTTTCAAAGTGGTCCTTTAATTTTTTTGAGCCGTTTATTTAAAGTAATGATTTCTACCATATTCCACTCTGACACTGGAAGTATTCCTGATTCTGGCAGAAAAGGGGCCACCTCTGTCCACTGAGAAGTCCGAGTCGGGAGGAGGTGGATGAAATTGCATGGGAACTGAAGAAGAAGAAACTTATTGCTTGTTGTGCAGCCTACAAAGAAGGAAACTGAAACCCTGTGTGTGAAATAAACGGCTAGTAGCTGAACCCAGGACTGTGTTGTGTGGTTGTGTCTGGGGGTTTGGGGCTCTGCAAAGCCTCCTGCAGGTTACAGTACAAATAAAAACAGCACCCACATGGCGTCCCCAGGACCACTGGTTTAACATTTGGATACTCCAGGACAGAAAAGCAACTCTGTTATGATTGTGTCAGCAGGTCCGTCACTTTCACGAAAGACGGGTATCAACTATAATACACTATACAGCATGAGCGGGCATTTTAAATTTACAGTGAAACTTCACCTGTGGGTTTTTTGGCATATAGAGAAAAAGAAGCACCAGAGACAGGGAGGGTGTGTTAACTAGGGGGTCCAGAAATTATTATTTCTTTTATTACTTATTATTTGGCTGATGTCTTTACCCCAGGTGACTTTCAACGTTTGGCAGATACAATTGGTTACATTTCCTTTTTCGCACAGGTTGGTTAAGTGACCTACTCAGGGTCACACAGTGTCAGCAGCAGGATTTGAACCCACAACCTCAGGGTTTGAGGTCTAAAGCTGTAACCACTACGCCACAATGAGGTGTCTGCCTCTTTCATTTTAATGAATTTTCAAAAGACGTGATTAATCATACAAGACAATAATCAAGTCAAGTGAAGTTGGGGAGCATGCACTGGTACAGTGCATCACCGCACCCTCTACACAAAGAAACAACTCGGGATCCCGGTTTGCAACCCCCCAGGCAGACACACAGTCCAGTCCCACCCTCTGGAAATGACCCTCTATCTGCTGCAGCCAGGTGTTACGTGGGCGACCCCTTGGTCTGGTCCAGCCACTCAGGTCCCCAACAATGAGGATCTTACGAGCTGGATCACCCTTGGGGAAACGCGCCACATGGCTGTAGTGCCGTAACTGACGCTCCCTCACAATGCAGGTAATGTGCGTCATTCGGGACTCCATGAGCAACACAAAGTCAAACCAATGGTACCCAAGGATTTTCCGGAGAGACACACATGAAGGAGTCCAGTCTTCATCTCAGGTCACTGGAGAGCGTCCATGTCTCGCAACCATATAGCAAGACAGGAAGCACCAGGACTCTAAAGGCCTGGACCTTCATCCTTTTGCAGATATCAGGAGCACCACACACCCCTTTCCAGCGATCTCATGCCCACCCATGCTCTCCCAATCTGTCTACTGAATTCATAGGAAGAGTCACCAGAGACATGAATGTCACTGCCAAGGTAAGTAAACCTCTCGACATGGTCGACACTCTCTCCACAGACAGACACACTGCTGAAGGCTCTGCCCAAGAGCTCATTAAAGGCCTGATGTTAGTTTTTATCAGGACACTCGCACGCCCAGACACTCAGACTCCTCGCATAGTCTCTCGAGCACCCCGATCAGAGCCTCCATTGACTCTGTGAAGATCACAGCATCGTCATCAAAGTCAAGATCCATGAACCTTTCTTCACCAACAGATGCCCCACAGCCACTGGACCCCACAACCTTGCCCAACACCCAGTCCATACAAGCATTGAACAGAGTAGGAGCAAGAACAAGACAAGACAATAATAAATACCTTTATTACACAGTGAAGATATTCAAAAAGGTTTCAATTGATCCATTTCTATTATAAAGTGCCTTTCACAGAGCGGATCATAACACACCTTTTGACAGAGCAACACCACATAAGGTTGAGTGCAGATCTGTTACGCCTTCTGCGGTCTATTTATACAAAACACCACACTACAAGCGGAGAAGAACCGTCCTTGAAAACAGAAGTGGCAGCAGTAACTCCTGAACGCTGCCTCGTGATGACACTGCGCTTTTTCTTGCTGACTTCCGAAAGCATCTTGACTAATGTGCTGTGCTGCACTGCTTCAACCATCTGATTCCTCACATGAGAATCAAGAGGACTTATGGGTGTGCCTGAAGATTATGCAGCAGTAATGAAAATCCTTCCTTTTCTGAGCCTGCTGATTCATTTCAGGGTCACAAGAAGTCGGTGATGCACCTCCTTTATCTCCTGATGCACGACTACACCCTTAAAAATAAGAGTTCTAAAATGACACTTGACTGACTTGTGTGGGCTCCTCTGCTTGAGCCATTTCTTTCTGTGAAGGGTTCTTTGCATATGAAATTGGGGTCTTTCTGTTAGTATGTGGAAAAAAATAAGAAGTGTCTAATGGAAAGCTGGGCTACCTAGCAGACCTGTAGTTACCCTGTGCTGTTATGAGCAGGAAGAGCCCTTGTACACTAAGCCAGCGTTTCTCAACCTTTAAGTATTTGCGACCCGAGTTTTCATAACAGTTTTAATCGCGCCCCCCTAACGCTTTTTTGAAAGGAGCCCACTAATACCAATTTGTTCTTTTTTAATTAATGATATATCATAGATGCATATTTTAGATAGATAGATAGATAGGTAGATAGATAGATAGATAGATACTTTATTAATCCCAAGGGGAAATTCACATACTCCAGCAGCACCTTACTGATACAAAAAAACAATATTAAATTAAAGATTGATAATAATGCAGGTAAAAAAAACAGACAATAACTTTATATAATGTTAACGTTTACCCCCCCGGGTGGAATTGAAGAATTGCATAGTTTGGGGGAGGAACGATTTTCTCATTTTTTCACATTTTATTATACCTACTTAACTTTAATCGACATTTATCTAACTCTATATTTATTTTTCTAGTATCAGAATGTAGTTTAAGTTAATTTCTTTTGGTTTCAATAGATGTATTTTTCATATTTTTGATTCTTGTTTTCTTTTTTTCACATCTTCACACCCCCCTTTTTTGTTACTTTGCGCCCCCCTGCAGTTTGAGAACCACTGCACTAAGGAGCCCATTGGTATTTTATAAACCTCCTATTATTTATTCATGGTTATTTATAGAGTCTGTTACTGAAAGGATCTTTCTGGAACATTCACGTGGATGTTTTTTTAGGGAACCAAAAATTGTTGCCCTATGGCATTGCTCAGAAGAACCACATTCTTCTTCCTCTTCACCTTTTCTCCACTTCTATGTGGGGTAGATGTTACTCAATCAACCTTCTCCAAACAGCTCAGTCCTGCACCTCCTCACCAGTCAGGCCCTTTTCCTTCAGACCTTCTTTCTCCTCTTTGGCTTCCCTCGCTTTCTCTTCCCCTCTACCTCCATTCTCTTTTGCCCACATCTTCATTGTCTCTCCTCATCTCGGGTCCATGCCACTTCTACCTCCTTTCCTGTACTTTCTTAGATTTCTTTCCCACTTTTGTCGTACCTCCGATCGTCTCACGTCTTATCCTGTCCTTTTTGTAACTTCACACATCCATCTCCATATTCTCATTTCTGCCACCATACATTATTGCAGGTCTTAAAAATGTGACCTTTACCCTTTGCCTTATTCCTTTGATCACACAATACTCCTGGATACCTTTGTCCAGTTGTTCCACCCACACTGCACACTGTCTCTGCATTTAATTCTCCATCTTGGGCAGAGTGGTGGCTCTGAGGCGAGGGATTTGCACTGATAATCGGAAGGTTGCCGGTTTGAATCCCGTAAACGGCAAAAGTGACTCTACTTTGTTGGGCCCTTGAGCAAGGCCCTTAACCCACAATTGCTCCGTCCTGGGTATGACATTAATCTGCATCCAGCCCTGCATGTCGGCCCTCCAACCTGCAGGGAAAAACCTGGGGGTTGGTGGCAGAACTGGCACTCCATCCACCATAAAAAACCTCATACTGTTCCATTCCATCTGAACTGGTGTGGTGCTGAGGTGTCACCCATTGCATGGCTGCACTCGGGTCCTAATATGGGATACAAAGTTGGCTCGTCATGTGATGGGTGCGGCAATGCGCTGTATCAGCGCCTGATCCTAACCCCTCTCTCTCTCTTGGGTTACCATCTTAGATCTGGGGTGTTGAACTCCAGTCCTGGTGGGCCTCAGTGGCTGCAGGTTTTCATTCTCACCCTTTTCCTAATCAGTGACCAGTTTTCACTGTGAATTAACTTCTTTTTCCTTTCATTTTAATAGCCCTGTTTTTAAGGATTCAGTCCTCTGAATTGATTCTTTTCTTCATTAAATGACAGCCAAACAGAAATGAGTCGTTAAACAAGCCAACAGATGACCAGCTAAATTGGGGCTTCAAACTCCAACCAATTTCACTAATCACTTTCTTAATGAGAAGCCGATTCTTGCTGGTAACTAAACCCGTTATTTAATTCCATGGCTTGTCGATGCTCTCTTTCTGCCACAGGAAACATTTTCCAAAACTTTTTTCTAAGAACACCATCAAAATGTTTTGGTGACCTGGGAGATCAACCTTACTGAGACCACCACCTTTCTTTATTTTCAGATACTGTTTGGTGGGCACAGGTTAGCTAGTCATGTGGCGGCATGTTTTATGTCTCATTACTGTTTGGCTGCTCAAAAAAAAGAAACAACAAAGTATTCTGAGTCAAGTGAATTTAAATTAAGGCAAAAGACGTTAATCAGCAGCAAACACTGGTCCCTAATTAAGGAGATGGTTAGAATGAAAACCTGCAGCCACAGCAGCCCTTCAGGACCGGAGTTTGACACCCGTGACTTACACAAATCACAGTCAATTACATCTCATCAGTCTGTTTCGCTGGCCCTTTAATGTGCATTCAGAAAAGTGCTCTATTATGATACTTGCATTTAGATTAAATTTGGAAATGTGTTTTCTTTGTCATAGTTTCAAACACATAACTTTGCTTCAAAAATAATTTTCAGACTGTCTTTCTGTGATGGCATCAGACACAGCAGTTGAAATTTACGAGGCAATAACAAAAATAAACAAAAATATACATAAACATTACACCAATAACAATTTCTAGGAAGATAAACAACTAATTTTTGCGGTGGGTTGGCACCCTGCCCGAGATTGGTTCCCTGCCTTGTGCCCTGTGTTGGCTGGGATTGGCTCCAGCAGACCCCCGTGACCCTGTGTTCGGATTCAGCGGGTTGGATAATGAATGGATGGATAAACAACTAATTTACAATTAATAATTTCCTTTCATTATCAATCCAAATTCATTCTTGTTCTGCGCAGAAAACATCCCCACCTATTACTTGTACACTACACTGGTTCTGGATTTTGCAGAGTAATTATATTATACTAATAATCAGAATATGGGTTATCAGTGCATCTATACTATATTCTTGTCCAGTTGATGCTTCTAAGTAATTATATGTGAAAATTATTGCTGTTTCACTATATGTGAATGAATCTATGCAAAATGTATCTTAATTTTTCTCTATGCGTTATTTAAATTTTTTATTTAAATAGTTTAACATAATAAGATATGTTGGAGGTAGGGTTGCCAGATTAGAAAATTAGAAATACGGGACACTCTTAAAATCTCTCTCTATATTACTATACATATAAATTTATACATGCCCCCTACACACCCAGACCAATATATTATATAAAAGTACAGACATAAGTTTAAAACAGAAAGCAAGGATTTTAATGGATTATGAGGAAAACAAAAGTAAAATCATTTGTAAATTATTTAATACAAGCTAAAAAAAAATTCTGTAAAAGTGAAATCATTTGAAAATATTAATTTAATACAGACAACAGAGAAATATTATTATTATTTAATACAGGGAATACAGATAACTAAAAGAAATTCTGAGAAAATGAAATCATTGCAAAATTCTTATTCAATAGAGACTATATAAAAATGTAAAGGAAAATAATTTTGAAAATTATTATTTAATACAAACAATACAGAAAATAAACTGAAAATTTTGTTTCATATGGAGAATATGAAAAAAACTGAGAAACTTATATGCAAAATTTTCTTAACAGACCGCACGAGAACTGAGCTTGTACCTTTAGTTATATTTCACTGATGATTTGGCTTTTGTTAACAGGTCGTTGTTTTTTAACACCTCTCTATAAAATTCTTTACATTGACAGTTAAGATTCCATGACGGAAGTAAAAATATATTTTAATTACGAAATTTGAAAATGAACTAAATACGGGACATTTGGGTGTTCCCGAAAGGTCAGTACGGGACAGGTGACAAAATTATAAAATATGGGACATGTCCCGTATATAAGGGACGTCTGGCAACCTTAGTTGGAGGGCGGCAAATTGAAGCTCAGCCCCGCCCCGAACTACGTCACTGGAGTGGAGTTTGCATGTTCTCATCGTGTCTATGTGGGTTTCCTCCCGGTGCTCCGATTTCCTTCCACTGACCCAAAACTTGAAGGTTAGGTGACCTGGCAATGCTAAATTGTCCCAAATATGTGTTTGATGTGTCTGCCCCGCGATGGACTATGCTCTGCTCGCAGGAATAGGCATCAGCACCCCTTGCAATCCTGGTCTGGATTAAGCGAGTTACACAAAATTAACATTTAAAGATACTGCGAAAAAAAATGCATTTCTCATTTTTTTAGACGTAAATGTACTTATCACATATTTATAAATTCAAAATATAAGAAGAAAAAGACTAATTAAACAATTAGATCATTTAGAAGTAAGGCGGAACCATTTGTTTGTGAAACTGGTTTAGAATAAAATCCCCCCAAACATACTGGTTGTCCAGGACTTAACTTAGTAACCCGTTGCTTTAGAAAAATATGACAAAGGGGTAACAATGAAGTAACTTCAAATAAAAGTATTTCTTTAATAACACCTTTTGTCATATACGATTCTAATCACCTTTGCGCCGAACGAGTGGCTACTGCACCGCACAAACTCCTCGAAACTTGGCAGCTCGACGTCTCTCCTCCCTGACTTAGTCATACCAGTGTAGCCCCGCATCTTCTCCCATTGGCTGCAGCCCGCGACTCCACTCCAGGAAGTAAGCGACAACGAGCCCCGTCGCTCAAGGGCGGGAGGCCAAATCTGAAGCGTATGATTGCGTGTTTTTTCGGTGACGTCACTAAATCCCTGCCCATTTGTTGGTCCTGATTGGCTGTTTTAACAACATGCTACAAAGTGCTTGCCCTTTGAGGACGCTGGTTTCCGGCTGTTCTCGTTGGCGGGCGGTCTGTGTGTGTTTTTTTTTTTTGGTGGGGCGCGTTGCTGTCAAGAAAGATGGCGAAAGAAGAATGCGAGGTGAACCGGTTAGATCGAGTAGCAGCGGAAAGGAGCCCCGAAACCCATGGACCTGACCCGGGAGACTTGCGGCGTGGAGCTCGGGAGCTGGCAGCTTTGTATTCATCCGGTAAGCTGACGCGTAGCCAAGGGTGTTAAACGTGTACAGTAGACGAGAATCGCGGGGCGGCGGTTGCATGCGAATTAGCCGGCGTTCGTGCAATGGGACCCCGTTACATGTCAGTCTGTCTGCCTGCAGGGACACCCCATGCCAGTGCTGTGCCATTCCAGTCATTTCGGGTGTGTGTAACGTATGGAATGTACACCGGTACACAATCACAATGGTTGTGTGCATCTTGTTGTCAGCTGAATTATTTAAGCGCCCCCGTCTTTTAAATGTACGTGCCAGAAGCAGCGTTGACACTTAAGGTGTGTGACGTAGTTCGCTGTAGAAACGCAAACCTAACAACTGAAGATGCAGTTTGTAATGCTGGAGGCGCGTTCCACACTGGCATTCCCTTACTTCCCGTTTTGTGCAGTTTGTGAAGTTTCAGGATTACTAAATCTGCTCACCTCCCCATTGTACAATGTAACAAATTGAAGAAGTGGCCCTTTTGCAGCACCTCACCTCTCTGAAGTTGAGGGATAAATAGAACTTTATTTCTTTCCAAGGGGAAATTAGGCTTTTAACATAAGCTCTTTAAATGCATACATAAATAAATAATAGATAAATAAGTATACACACCGGAATGACTACAAAGCAAAAAAATTCAAAAGAGAGAAAAGTTCTCACTTGGCTGTCAAGGTCATATGCACTATGCAGATATTGCTGTTATAAAGGAGCCCCAATGCTGTTTCTTGACACACTTCTGCTGAGTAATTCGTTGGGTGGAAAGTCTTCAGTGTTTGTGTGTCAGAGAGAGCGTGTGCAGCATTGTTCATAATGGCACTTGGTTTTGTTTTAATTCTCTCCATCACTACTAACACCAGAGATTCCAGAGTGTGTCCTATAACTGAGGTTGCCCTTTGAATTAGCCTGTTGATTCAGTGGGTCTCTCTTCAAGTGATGTTACCAGCCCAGAGCACCACAGCATAGAAAATCTCACTGGCCATCACAAAGTTATGGAAGATGTGAAGGATGTCCCTTCCTTCATTAAAAGAACACAGACTTCTAAGGGAAAAGGAGCCTGCTCTGCCCTTTCTTATGTAAATCTTCTTGGTTCCGAGACCATGTCTGACCTTTCATTAATGTGGACCCCCAAGTACTCGTAAGGAGTGAACCACCTCTACATCCACTCCTTGAATAGTGACCTGACATAGAGTCTCTTTGGTGGAGCAAAAGTCAGTTAGCAGTTCCTTGGTTTTGCTGATATTAAGATGCAGACCATTCTCTTTACACCACGAAACAAACTTTTCCACCTGACGCCTATACTGTGTTTCATTCCTGTTATCAATACACCCCATAAGTGCATAATCATGTGAGAATTTCTGCAACTGACATGACCTGGTGTTATATTTTTAGTCTCGGGTGTACAGAGTGAAGAGAATATAAGACAGGACTGTTTCCTGTGGTATTTCAGTGTTGCTGACATCTGCATCAGAAACAGTCCTTGAGTTTCACAAACTGAGGTCTTCCCAGTAGGTGGTCCATTATCCAGGACAACAAAGGTTCATCCACCAGCATATATCCGAGTTTACCCCATAACAATGATGACTGGATGGTACGGAAGGCACTGGAGAAATCAGAAAACATAATTCTCACAGTGATGCCAGCTTTGTCGAGCTGAGAATAAGCCTTATGGAGGAGTTTGTCCAATAGGCAAACTGTAGTTTATAAATTAATTCTAATTAATTAGTTAATTTATTTACATAAAGCTTTTCTAAACTGCTCAAAGCGCTTTTCATAAACAGTGTAGGACTGCATCTACATTCAGCAATGTGTAGCATACACCTGGATGACGTGACAATGGCCATTCTTGTGTCGGCACACTCGCCACACATTAACTATTACAAGCAAAAAGTTGAGAGAGATTATTAGCCAATGAACAACGGGGATCTTTTATGACCACACAGTGTCACGAACTTGGTGTTATGTCTCATCTGAAGGATGGCACCAATGTTTACATCATCATGTCACCATCACTGCACTGGGGCATAGGTATCCACACACGGACCACAGGGTAAGTGCCCCCTGATCACCTCACCAACACCTTTTTCAGCAGCAACCCAAACTTTCTCCTAGATAGTCTCCCAAACATCCTTAGCTTCATGTACATTATCTGTTCTGAAGTTCAGGTAGTGTGGCTGCTAACAAAAAGTTCCATTAGCACAGTTTGGCTGAGTTGCACATTTTTCTTCAACACACCTGGACCAGCCGTCACTGCCAAGGTATAAAGATGTTACAGTACATTAGTAGCTTACAAAGTCTGGAGATGGGACATTTTAAACCTCTTTTAATAAACTCTGTAAAATTCCTAAATCTAAATAAAATTCATTTTCTCCCAGCAATAGCCGAGAAGTTAGCTTAAGCCATGAAACACAGGTATGCTTTAATGCAGAGTAGTGTGCAAGGAGAATAATGTGGGTAGCACAAATAAGGTGACACCCACGATTCATCCCACCTGGCATCCTCTTCCCAGCAACTTGGATTCTCTATTTAAGCCCTTCCTAACTTCTCTTACCTGGCACCCAGCAGATTAAACTAGTCTCCTAGTTTGCTGTGTATAGTGATGAGCAAAACAGTTCAGTGTTATTTTGCATAGATTCACAAAATTGATGCTAAAATTTGTTTCACATGTGATTTTTTGCAGCTGCAAAAGTCAGAAAAAAAATATTTTCTTAATGTCTAAAAGGTGAAAATGAAGGCATATTGCTCCCTAAAGCCTCTTTTGCACTTAATGTATTTTTTCCACACCTGCAGCTTGCAGGAAAAATTTGAGGGGTGGTGGCAAGATCGGCACTCCAGTTACCATTTTATATACAGTATATATATATAAAGCTCACACTGTTCCAGTGTGGTGCTGAGGTGTCTTCTGCTACACTCGGGTCCCAGTCCAGATGGTTTGTCGTGTGGAGGGTGCGGCAGTGCACTATCAGCACATGCTCCCAGTTCTTCTCTCTCCTCTATGTAAGACATGTAACAATGCAGTACACCAGTAAAATCAATTTTATTTTTTGCCTCCAGTTCACATCATTGCGGAGGAGCAAAGTATGTTTTCTTTCTTAAAAAAAAAAAAAAAAAAAAGTCTCACTGAACAAATTCTTGGGAACACCATACAGATACTGGAAAGGGCCCCCTTTCACTCTCAAAACAGCCTCCAATCTTATGACATGGATTCCACAAGATGCTGGAAATGCCCCTTTAAGATTTCTGGTCCATGTTGACGTGATTGCATTACAAAATTCCTACAGATTTGTCGGCTGCCCTTTCATGCAGCAAATCTCCTGTTCTGCCCCATCCCAAAGGTGTTCTGTTGGTTTCAGATATGGTGACTGGGAAGGCTACTGAAAGCATTTGCATGTTCAGGACACCAGTTTGAGATGACTTTTGCTTTGATTGATACATGGTGCATTATCATGCTGTAAGTCGCCATTAGAAGATGCGTAAATTATGGCCATGAGGGAATGCAGTTGGTCAACAACAATACTCCAGTAGGTTGTGGCATTCAAGAGATGATCAATAGCCATTAACAAGCACTAAATATGCTTAGGAAACATTCCCCACACCATTGCACAACCACAAGCAGCCTGGACTGTTGACACAAGGCAGGTTGGCTGCATGGATTTATGTTGTTGGCACCAAATTCTGACTCTACCATCTGTGTGCCTCAGCAGAAGTTGAGATTCATCATATCAGGCTATGTTTTTTTTTCCAGTTTTGGAGAGCCTTTGCTAACTGCAGTCTCCGCTTTCCGTTCTCAGCTGGTAGGAGTGGAACTTGACATCATTTTTTGTTGTTGTAGCCGCTTTACCCCAAGGTTCAACATGTTGTGTCTTCTAAGCTTTTGCTGCTTGTCACAGCTGCACAGAGTGGTTATTGGAGTTACTTTATTAGCAGCTTGAACCAGTCTGGCTATTCTCCTCTGACCTCCCTCATCAACAAGGTATTTCCATCTGCAGAGTTGCCGCTCACTGGATATTTTTTTATTTTTCATACCATTCTGAATAAACTCTAGAGACTGTTGTGTGTGAAAAGTCCCAGGAGATCAGCAGTTACAAAATACTCAAACCAGCCCAGGTGGCACCAACAATCTTGCCACGGTCACAATCGCCATGATCACATTTTTTTCCACCCTTCTGATGTTTGTGAATATTAACTGACTTTCCTCACCTGTATCAGCATGACTTTATTCTTTTTGCTGCTGCCATATAATTGGCTTATGAGATAATCACATGAATAATCAGATGTGCAGGTGCTCCTAATAATTAGCCCACTTAGTCTCAGGTGCTGTGTATTTTCCATGTGAAGATGTATTTAAAATGCCATTGTGAATGTTACTGTATTATCTCACAGGAAGGTCACATCTTACCATTACCTGGATATTGTTCTTTCTTGATTCTTGCAGGTGAGTTTAAGGATATGCAAGATCCAATTGCTTGTAGAAATGTACAGAGTATTCGTCTGTAACACGTCTTTAGGATTGCGATCACCAAAGTTGTTAACCTAACTAGCAAGGCGGGAATCATACTTGTCTGTGTGCAGAACGGTGCAGCAGATATGTATCTCAATTAGATTTGGTGTTCTTTTAAGGAAATATGCTTATTTGTGTCAATTTTCAGACACTTGTGGTATCAAGCTTTTATTGAACTTGTATTATTTTTTTTTAAATAGTATATTATGTTTAATTGGAAAGAAGCAGTGAGTAAGCAACAGTTTGGTGGGTCTTTAGCTATGGTTGAAATTCTGTATTCATTTCCAATGAGGTCACCATGTATAAATTCTCCTCTTCACATCCCTTACACATCCTTGTTGGAAAAGCAGCCACTTTGCATGATGTAGGATTCAGGGGTGTCGAACTCCGGTCCTGGTGGGCCGCAGTGGCTGCATGTTTTCATTCTAACCCATTTCCTGATCAGTGACCAGTTTTCACTGCTAATTAACGTCTTTTCCCTTCTTTTTAATAGCCCTCTTTTTAAGGATTCAGTCCTCTGAATTGATTCTTTTCTTCATTAAATGGCAGCCAAACAGAAATGAGACGTGAAACGAGCCGACAGATAACTAGCTAAAATGGGGCTTCAAACTCCAACCAGTTTCTTAATGCAAAGCTGATTCTTGCTGTTAATTAAACCAGTTATTTAATTCTATGGCTCATTGTTGCTCTCATTCTGCCACAGCAAACATTTCCAAAACTGTTGATTTTTCTGTTTTTTCTGAGAACACCATCAAAATGTTTTGGTGACCTGAGAGATCAACCTTATCAAGACCATCACTTTTCTTAATTTTCAAATATTGTGTGATGGGCACAGGTGAGCTGCTTATGTGGTGGCTTGTTTTGTGTCTCATTATTGTTTGGCTGCTAATTAAGGAAAAAGAGACAACTAAGGGGCCTGAGTTGAGTTCATTAAAATGACGGCAAAAGAAGTTAATTAGCAGCAAAAACTGGTCATTAAGGAATTAGATGGTTAGAATGAAAACCTGCGGCCCTCCAGGACTGGAGTTCGACACCCGTGATGTAGGTGAAATATCTAATGGTCTGCACTAATGTAAGGATTTAGTTTTCAGTTGTAAAGTTGTCCTTTTTTTTCCTCCTTTACATAAAGATATTATTGAAATGTAACTATCTAGACTGGTGATTCCCAACATGGGGCACACGCCCCACTGGGGGGCAATTCGAGAATTTAGGTATGTTAAACAATTTTATAAAATGAAAAAACAGAAATTCACTGTTAAAAATGATAGAAAAAAATAAACAATTTTTTTATTTTTACTTTTTACAGAGACATTTATATATTTATATAAACATAGAAAGGATGGTGAAGAACCCTTTAATTTATGATTTTACAATCAGCTTGGGTTTTTCTACTTAGAAATTGTTTTTACTATTAAAATAATATGAATTGTAACAATGATTATAAAATTTTGCAATATTACAAAAAATATGATCAAAATATTACAGAAAAAGCTGTAATTAAAGTTATTTTATATTTATGAATATCATGTCTCTTATGTTTTCAAAGCTGTATTTGCTGTATTTTCATATTGTATTATTTTCTTTAATAATTTCTTAGTGATTTCTTTGTCAGTATTTCAACTCTCCTTTCCCTGTTTTGTTTCCATGTTCTTTGGAAGCTTGTTTAGACCAAATTAATGACGTTATGGGCTTCCTCCATGTGAGTAGGAGTTCACTTTTTGAATAGGTAATAACAAGAATAAGGTATATGTTACAGTGAGGGACATCATGATTTTAGAGAGACTTAGGTGGGGCATGGCCAAAAAAAGATTGGGAACCACTGATCTAGATCAATACTTTCCAACACCAATTATGGGGACCAATATGATGGCCGGTTTTTGTTCAGTTTCCCAACCAACAAGTCAGTTGATCTCACTGTTTAATTATCTGGTCTTTAATTAATTCTATCATTTTGTATTTCGAAAATAACAGTAGTGTAAGATTTACATTCATAAAAATGTAATATTTTGTATTCTTGCTATAGTTTAGGTTCTTAAACCTCTTTTGTCATTTTGCTATTAATTTGTCATTTTGTGAGGAGTTTGTTTTCGTAATTCTAGTAATGGCAGCTAACAACACCAAATGATTTAAAGACTTGACATAAGAGACTTAAAAACTGGGTTTCCTAAGTTTTTTTATTGGTATGCAGTAAGTATTTAAATATGTTACTTGGCGATAATATACTGATTTATTATCTGAGAAGATTGTCATTATTAACATTATCATTCTCATACCACATTCTTGGCATTTTAATTCTTAATAGCCCTGCTAGTAGATAGATAGATAGATAGATCTATCTACTAGCAGGGCTATTAAGAATTAAAATGCCAAGAATGTGGTATAGGTGTGATATCTGAAGTAGCTGCAGACTTGCAGCATTTAGTGGCATTTGTCCTGTCCCTGTCTGCTCCACTGATTAATTGTCATTACTGGGATACAACTAAAGGCCATGTTACATTAGACTACTTTTCCAGTGATTTTCTGTTGTAGCCTTCATTTACGTAATCTTCCCGAATTACCCAGCAAGTCTGTATGACAAAATCAGACCAGTTTAATTTTGTCTGTATTCATAGGGATGGGGCTCTCTGTGCTTTAGAGATGATAACTAATGAATGCTCATTTGGGAGTACAATGGATATAATGCAGCAGCGAAGACTAAGTTACAGGAGTGTTTTGGACCTCACAGACATTAGGCAGGCTTGTCTGTCTGAGATCTTGTGTTTTATGTACCCTAACAGAATGACAAAATTGGAGAGGTCTCTGAACTTGTCATACCTGCTAACCCTTTGTACAGCACCAGCTCTGTCAGGCAAGCTCACTGTAAATTGACCTGTTCCCGAGATGAGATCAGTAATGGCAGTTGGCAAGTCTGAGGCACCTTATGACTAGAAGTCGCATGAAGTGACTTGGTTAAGGGGGCAAATTCCAATAAAAGCTGAGTGAAAAGGAACTTTTTTCTTTTTTTCCAAAAATGCAGAATAAGAGAAGGAAAAAAACAACTAATTAAACAATAAGATCAGTTAGAGGTAAAATAACTTGTTGGAACAAAACATGCAGCCACAGTGGCCTTCAAGGACTGGTCTAGATCCTCGGTGAAATTGACAGCTGCAACAGTAGAGGGCAAACATTAGAGATCAGGCCCCAGCAGGAGTGAAAAGAGTAGCTTACACCGTTTGGAAAAGAATGTCTTCCGGTGCCTTTTATGTTTTACGTTATTGAGATGAAATTTCATTGAATTGGAATGCCGAACGTAAACGTCATGAATATCCTCAGCATTAATCGTTCAGTACGGTGGGTGGTACTGCCTTTGCTGACACCTTCTGAGTCATGAAAAGCTTTTAAAACAGAAATGTGACTAACCGAGAGCTTAAGATTTGGGTGTGGAAAAGTGGTGTGACAAGGCCTTGCCCAGGTGAGGAAACCAGATCAGCTCCACTAGCCTGCCACAAAATGCTGCCCGGGGATTTGAGATACATTTGGGAAGGTCACTGGTTATGCCATAAATCAGAGAAGATAAAGATGTTGTGTTTTAAACCATAAATGCAAAAAAAGTGCTTACAATAAAGTGGCTAAGTGCAGTCAGGTGTACTAAGAAGCACCTCTGGTGGTCTTTTCTGCCCGCTCCTATTAGGCAATTCAGTGCTTACTGCCAATGTACTGTTCAAGGTCATTTTGAAATTTCTGCACAATATACATTTAATTATTGATTGATTGGCTGTATTATTTGTTCTGTAAGTCTGTATTCTTGTTTTTTTTATGCTTCTGCTGTATGCATCTGAATTTCCCCATTGGATTAATAAGGTTTTATCTAATAAATTATGTATAAATAAATCCTGTATTTTTAAACAAAATATACAGTATTTTAGGGGGTCGTAATAAATAAACCACCACTAGAGCAACATGAACCACAGTACTCCTTCCATGAATGCGGCCATTTGCCTCTATTGCTGTAATCTCAACAAAAATTAACAAGTAATTCCTTCCATCATCCCATCGGATCATTATTATGTTCCTTAAGACCGTCATTCCCATCCCAAGTGATACTTCTGTCATTGCCACACCAGTCAACAGCCTCGACATTTGCCGTGGAACCAGGCCTCCTCCAAACTCTCTCACTGCCCCTTCCGTCTGTACCTGCTGTGAGTCCCCACAGCCCAAAGTTCTCCTTGTTCCTTTGCTCTTATTGAGCAGGTTTGATGCCCTCCTTGGAACGGCACTTAACACTCTTGGGAGTTTCTTTCTCCATCCTGATGGGTGTTGTCTCCACGCTCCTTCATTGCCTCATCTCGTCTCATGCACACACCATTCCTTCTACTATTCCCCGTATTTACTCCCATTTCCCCCTTAGCTCGCTTGAATTTAACTACTGATGAAGGTCGTCCTATACTTGTCACGGGGAGCTGTAAATGAGGGGTGGCTGTGCCCCGATATTAACAATTAGCCATCCTCCCCACCCTCTGCTTCACTTTTCATGGTGCTTTCTTTCAGAGTTTAAGCTATCTATTTAAAAAACCCACTTGTCTTTGACTCTGTAACACAAAGTGTCACACTAACAAAGAATGTGTAGTTTAACTAGCAAAGGAGAGCATGTGACAGAGTTATTACATAAACTAGCAGTGTGTGTCTGATCAAACGGTTAACAAAACTGTGACTGAAACCATCCTTACTCTCAACAATCGGAATAAAATGACACATCCTCATACCCTAAAATGTCTAAATGCAGTATTTTGTTTGGTATAATGTTTGAGAAGTGCATTTTTACAGCTGCGTGTTTTCCCAGTAGTTCATTAGCTACATTTATGACTGTAAAGCTTCACATGCTCAAGAGAGTGGAGGCAAAAGAGACCTTGAAATAGATTTTTGTGAATTACATAAACCTAATATTAAACTGTTATATGAGCAAGCAAGGTGATAAATGACTACTTAGGCCACTGCTTAATTTGAAAGCAGCACAAATGCGTTGGTAATGAGTAACTTTTTTTTTTTTAAGGAAGATAAGCATTTTTATACCAAAAAGACATTTTCAATGGGAACAGCATATTCAGCCCAACACAGGTTATCAATTCCTATTCACCTAACTGTTTTGCAAAATACTGCATCCTCCAGTTGAAGCTGGAAAGTTCCCAGGTGTACTGCGGTTTGCCCCCACTACTCGGTTATTTTATTCCATGTATCTGTGGTTCTCTAAGTGGAGAAAATTTTTCTAACAGTTGTGTGAAGCCAACCCTTAAGCAGCTTCCATCTGTGCCCCACTTGTTCTTGTTGAAGAATTCATCTAGCCATCTGTCAATAGCATTAGATTTGGATCTAGAGGAGATGTAAATAATTACGATCAGAATGATCTGTGTCATGTACTAGTAAGGGGATGTATCATTCTGACTCAATAACATTTAATCTATTGCAGTAGTGTAACTGCTCAAAAACTGTATAA
This sequence comes from Erpetoichthys calabaricus, assembly GCF_900747795.2. Lineage (NCBI taxonomy): Eukaryota > Metazoa > Chordata > Cladistia > Polypteriformes > Polypteridae > Erpetoichthys > Erpetoichthys calabaricus. Next base: position 165,883,430 of record NC_041403.2, on the reverse strand, counting down.
AATTTGTTATTAACCTGTAATGAGAACAATGTGTCTGAATCAAGTCATGACATGAAACTCAGTTCTCAGTTTTACTGCTGTAAGAAAGAGCACTGCAGTAAATGCACTGCTTCATGTTCACAGAAAACAAAAATGGTTTGCTCAGGATTAGGGATGAGTGAAATTTGCTGAATTTGCTTCACTTTCAAGTACAGTGAAAATGTCTGGGGAATTTTGTCAAAAGTGAATTGGGAAGGAGAAACTGAACTCGTTCTGAGTGGATTATTGGGGTGCAGTGGTCTTTTAAGTGTCCCTGTCACTGAGTGACTTTACATGCGCTTTAATAGCTCGATTATTCACAGAAACCTGCTTTCTAAAATGCCATGTAAACCCCTATTCCAGCTAGAAAAGCCATGTGAACACGTTTAGATTTTTCCACGAGTAATCCCGGTTATTTGACCATGTAGACCCTTAACCGGATTGCAGTTAAGGATTCTGTAGTCTGCACATGTTTGTTGCACTCTCTTAGCGTGGCATTCACTTTCAGCAGCTACAGGCTGATGTGTCAACAAGGGTAAATTTCCTGTGGCAAATGCTGAGACAATTGCATTATTCCTTATCCTGGTTGAAGTAATCTGCCTCCATAGTTCAAAAATTGCCAAATTCATGTTAATGAGCTAAACATGCAGTGCTAAGCCCAGCAGCAGAAGCTCAGGAGCAGTGGTGGGGGTCACATGTTAAAAGTAACACACATTTAATAGTCCAAATACATTTTTAAGTAACGAGTAACCTTACACAATGTTTTAATTTTTTAAGGTAAAAATATGTGCATTATTATTATCCCAGTAGCACTGGGTGTAAGGCAAGGCATGTACGTGTACTGGTGTTCCAGTTTGCAGTGCTCATTCGTACAACCAAGCAGAAAAGAGTGTGCAGCATGTAATCCACTAACAGAAACACATTAATAAACTGGCACTTTAGTTTTAATGCAGGTATTCGCTATGGATGTGTTGAAATAGTGTAGTCGGGTTAAAAAATGGGCTGGATGTTATTTACTTCACAGCACATGAAGGACTACATGTATTTAAATAAAATTTTAAAAAATCACCAGAAAGCTATCGTAGGCTTCATGCTTGTTTTCGGATTCAAAGCAGCCATTGATGACGCTTTATTCCCTTTGCGCAGTTTAATGACGCTGGAGTGTTTTGCAAAGGGTGAACTCCAGAAGCATACTTGCACGTGTAAAGAAACCAGTTTTGTGCTTTATCCGAGTTTCTTGCCTTATCCGGGTTTTGTGTGTGCATGTAAGCACACTCACTGTCGCTACCCATTCCGCACTACATGGCATGGAGCATAAAATGCTTAATCCAGTAGTGAAGACACAACATTCAATTAATCAATGCAGAGTAATAAATTAATTTACGAGGGATGTTCAAAAAGTTTCCGCACTTTTATATTTTCATTAGAAATGGTGAAGGCAGGAGAGGTAGTAATTGGGCCTTAAAAAGTTGGTATGATGCTGGGAAAATTGCACCGCAAACGAAGGTGACTATGTAGAATAGTGATGTCATTTGTTTTTGAAATTCTTAATAGAGTTTTAAAAAAAAGTGCAGAAACTTTTTGAACATCCCTTGTATGATATTCTCATCATGGTCTACTAATCTTCTTCTTTCGGCTGCTCCCATCAGGGGTTGCCACAGCAGATCGTCTTCTTCCATATCCTCCTGTCTTCGTCATCTTGCTCTGTCACAACCATCACCTGCATGTCCTCTCTCACCACATCCATAAACCTTCTCTTGGGCCTTCCTTTTTTACTCTTCCCTGGCAGCTCTATCCTGTGTACCCCTCAAATGAATGTACTGTAAGGTGTTTTTTCATTATAATTATTATAATGTAAACATTATTTTTGTTATTTAGGGAATTTAAAAAATTTAGGCTTTAATTAATTGCACATTACGTGTATACTTTACGTGAATGTTTTTCCAAAAGATTAAGCCAGACTTGCTACATGAAGCCAATTTCAAGTAGTAAGTCAACTGTTTCTTTTCCTAACTGGCCTCTGAAACTTTACTAGGAAGCAGTGAATTAATAGATGGTAGGTATTGTTATATTATCTAAATTAACAAAAAAATTGCCACAGTGGGTTTGCTCTGTGGCAGAGGCCTTAATTCTGTAGCCTTACTTTTCCAGGAGGCTAAGTTCACATTGTTGCCTGGTCGCGATCCATATTCGCTAATGATTTTTCTGTCTGTGTGCGTTTCTACTGGGGTACTCCACTTTTCCAGCCATATTACAAACAGACAGATGATATTTTATTAATCTCCAAGTTTAAATTTATTTTTCTGCAACAGCACTATGAAGCACAAAATCACGGGGCCAAACAAACCATTAACACAAAATGTTAGGTTAACTGGAATCTCTCTTTCTTGGCTGCAGTTAGAGTGAAAATGTGTGTGAATGAATTCTGGTGCCTTGATTAGCTCTGGCTCCCTGCTAGCCTAATTTGAATAAGAGACTTCAGCAAATGGATGAATAAAAAAAAGTGTAACTGAAGTAATTACCTACTGATTTTTATTTTATTTTTTTTTATTTTTTTCTTCTTCCACAGGAAAGCGTTTCCAGGAGTGGATATCTGTCATCCTCTGCTTCTTCTTGCTCATCTTCAACTTCTGTCACCTCCTTGTCCACTTCCACACTGATCATATTTCCTTCATGCTGACTGGTGTTGGTAAGATGAGAAATTTTTACCACTGTATAAAAACTGAAAATTGCCACACAAATCTGTGTTGACCTTCCTGTGCCACAACTTAATCTGTGATCATCAGACAGTAGCCCATATACTAACAGATATACAAAATAGCATTTAATAAATACATCCAAAGAAAGGTTCATTAACAAGGAGAAATACAAAGTAACAGATGTCTATCTTGCATGGGCCATATTAACAGTTTTCTTTTTTACTTTCTCGTATACAAAATATAGTGAAAGTATTGTAATCGTCCAAAGATACGATGTTGAGATTTTGATGAATCTCGACATTTTAGACCTCCCTGAATTCCTTGTATACAATGTATGGGGAAAGTATTTGAATCCTCCAAAAATTCCATTTCAAGATTTTGATGAATCTCTGCAGTTTAGACCTCCCAGAGTTCAAAAATGGTTATATCTGTCTGTGTGTCTGTCTGTCTATAAACACAATAACTTGAGTATGCTTTCACTTAGGTCAACCAAATTTTGCATACAAGTATTAGGTATGAAATGTAGATTCTTTTGGGCTATTTCCCTAAACTGGAAGTGGTACCTTACCTTTTATTCATGCAGTTGCAGAGTCCAATTTATTCAACTTTACTTTTTATAATAATTGTTCATTATATTATTCATTCATTTAATTTGTTGTTGATGGTTCTTTAATGTCCATAATTTAAAAATGTAATCATTGTCTTGCGGTTTACTCCTCAAATATCCATCCCCATGTCTGATTATACGATTAAGGCTAGGGGAGACCACTCCCGATTTTTTTTGTACTGATAGGTGGGGTAGATCGGGTAGCTCAAAGTCTTTTTTCATTCTCTTTTTCTTTATATGGTGTAATGGCTAAGGATCTGAAATCAAAATCACTGGTTCAAGCCCCACCTTCTGCTCCTTGTCTGACCCAGTACACACCACTTAACCTGTCTAGACTCGTACTGCAAAAAAAACATGTAAACGGTTCTACATATCTGTACATGAACAGTGCATTTGATTGTGCTCATTTGTGAAAGACACTACATAAATAAATTGTTAGTCTCTAAAAAAATGGTAAAACATGCAGAATGGGGGCAGAAGCCAGTGTGACTGATGGACTGGCTTATGAATTGTATGTGGAATGGGGTCTTATCTAGACTTGTGGTAAATGTGTCAAGGGAAAAGGGATATAATGCATACAAGAATGAAAGTGTTGCTTTGATGTTTGCACCTTCGTTCCTGTATGTATTATAGCTATGTATTATAACTGGAAAAAGACCTGGGGCCTCATGTATAATGCCGTGCGTAGAACTCGCACTATAACATGGCGTAAGCACAAAAACGGGAATGTGCGTATGCACAGAAAAATCCAGATGCATAAATCTGTGCGTACGCAAACTTCCACGTTCTTCCGCTACATAAATCCCGGTCAGCGTGAAAAGTAACACACGTGCACGCGCCCGCTGTCCCACCCCAACTCCTCCCAGAATTATGCCTCTGTGAATATGCAAATCAATATAAATAGTCCTTAAGCTCAGCCTCATGTGAAAAGACAATGGGAAAAGCACGGGGTAAAATAGAAGAATTTTATCGAATAGCAATTGGAGGCAAGGAAAAATGTACTATTTGTTGGTTTAAACAGTGATATAATCAACAAAAGGAAGTTGATCGAGTGACAGTGTCGGAGAAACGCGAAAGCTCACATTCACAAAGTCGCACAGTGCCTGAAATAAAAAAGAAGTTGTCAAATATCAAAGTCGCCATGAAAAGGCGAGTCGTAGCCCACCGTCTGAGTGTCATATGAAAGCTTATTAGGGTACAGATAAAAAAAAAAATCGTCACACAGTGGGGGGAAAAAAGCATGAAATGTCAACTTTAATCTCGAAATTTCCACTTTAATCACCTAGTTTATTTTGTCATTAAAGTAGAACATCATAAACTTCATCTTAAAATCGTTTAATTTACTTGTTTCTCAAATCCCATCGTAACTAAAGTAGCACATTAAATGCTTTGTTTTGTATTTGATCTTCTATGTGCTCTGTGTGTGAATCACTATGTGCTTCCGGGCTTTCTCTTCCTCTGACAGAACACAGAATCCATTACATTCGTGATATTACAGCTATCTGAATAATTAAAATACTGAGATGTATATGTGATATCATTTTCATGATGATATGAGTTAAATCATGTTATTAAACATGGGAACATGGTGGCACAGTGATTGTTCATGTCTCACGCAAGATGCTTGCTGTGCCATGTGCGACCTTCGATGAAATACTTTATTGCAGCAGTACTAACTCCTAATTCCTGTCCTTACTTTTCTTTTCTCCAAATACCCAATCGCCACACAATCAGCTCTGTAATAGACGTTAAGCCATCTATAAGCTTAGAATGCCAATTCTTCAAAACTTTTAAGGATCATTGAAATATCTTCGTAGTACGTGTTTAATTATTCTATCCATCTATCCTTCCAGTGTCACGCCAACACAAGCAAGAATACAGCGTGAGGCAGGAACAATCCGTGAACGGAGCGAAAGCTCCTAGCTACCGCTACGGCACCGTGTCCTGGCATGTTTAATTATTAACAATATAGATTATTTAAATGAAGTTAAAGTTTTATCTGTATAATATAATAAGCATATTTTGCTGCATTTCATCTTAAAAATGATATTGTCATCATATATAAATACGCGCTTTATAAAGTGGCTCAGGTTGGGCAATATTATAACTGTAGTGCAAGTTTCCAGTGAGGTAATTGTACTTCTAAGTACAAGCAGTTCTACAAGGAGCACTTGATGGACTGATTGAGTACGTTTATAGTTCTTGGGATGAAACTGTTTCTGAACCGCGAGGTCTGTACATAGATTCCCCACTCAGATACAGTGATATAAATACTCCGAGTGGTGCAGTGAGAGTAATATGGAAAAAGATGATCCGCTGTGGCAACCCCTAACTGGAGCAGCTGAAAGAAGAAGCAGAAGGTGCAGTGAGAGTAACAACGCTAAAGCAGCTATTGTATTTAGAATAGTTTGACCATTCTGTGGACCATTATATTGTTACTGGTTAATTACAATCGGATGCATTAAACTAATAAACAATATGCGGTTAATTTCAGTGTATTTATAAAAGCCGCATCAGGGACGTGTATCTGAAAAAGAAAGGGTAACCAAACAGGAACAGTAGCACTACTTTCATGCTGGGTGCCGCCAGTCTGCAAAACCGAGCAGAGGACTTGCGTACGCCAGGGTATGAGGTACCATGGAAATGTGCGTGGCTTTACGCCAAGTTTAGGTTTTATACATCACGATTTGAGCGTGGAAACGTTCGTATGCAACATTTCTGTGCGTACGCATGGTTTATACATGGGCCCCCTGGTCTTTTTGGACAAGTGCTTTGTGGTCAGATAAAACAAAAGTTGAACTATATGGCCATAATGATTACTGTTATGCATGGAGAAAGACAGGTGAGGCTTTAAAGACAAAACACTATCCCAACTATGAAGCATAGGGTAGCAGCATCATAGTATGCTGCTGTTTACCTGGTAAAGGGACTGGGGCACATCAGATAATAAATGGCATCACGAGGAAGGAGGATTCTGATGTAGAAATTCTGAAGCAACACCTCAAGACACCAGCCAGAAAGTTCAAACTTGGTTGCAAAGTTGTCTTCCAGCAGGATAATAACACTAAACCAAAGTTGTAACAAATTGGCTTAAAGACGACAAGGGGAAAGTATTGGAGTGGCCGTCACAAAGCCTTGACCTGAATCCCACAAGAAATTTGTGGGCTGAACAGAAAAAGAGAATTCAAGCAAGGAGGCCCACAATCCTAACCTACTTACATCAGTTCTGTAAGAATCAGCAAATATTCCTGCCACATATTGTGGAAAGTAACCCCAAGCGTTTGATTCAAGCTTAGCAATTAAAAGACAAAGCCATCAAATACTAACAAAGTGATATGTCAACCCTCTGAAAACCTGATATAGTCATTAAAGGCTGAAATCAGTCTGTCTCTTAACTATTAGATAGATACTTTATTAATCCCAAGAGGAAATTCACATACTCCAGCAGTATTATTCTAACATTACCACTTATGGTAATAAAGTAGATACACTAATTGACTGAACATTGGGAATATGTGGTAACATGACGTGTGTTGTTGTGAAACGTTTGAAAGTATTAAGCTGAGGTATATATATATAATATATAAATTTTTTTTTTTTTTTAAATTCAAACAATTACTGTTTTCACTTTCAGTCTATTAACACCTTTTACATTAGCCACTCAATTCTGTTTTGTAGCAGTTTGGAACTGAACAGGATGGTTTCACAAGTGTTCTGAGAGCTTGTCTACATTTAATTACTGGCTAATTTTCAATACCTAATTTTCAGGTGAATGATGAGCATGCTAAAAATTACAGAATGAAAATTAATGTATTTTTGTATGCAAATGGAGATGCATTATTAAGAGTACAAGTTTAATCTGTTTAACATTCTGAAGTCTAGATTGAAATTATTGTCTTGTATGATTCTGTCACATCCTGCAGGGTGTGTGTGGTGTTTTTTTTTTTTTTTTTTTTTTATATAAACCCTTTCCATTCATTCAGAACTAAAATAAAAAGACCAAGCCAGACTTGGATGAGTACATAATAAACTTTTTATAGAGTAGATGTGGAGTGTAAAAAAGAGATCTGTTTTAATCTCATACTGGCTGGATATGGATCACGTGTGTGTGCGCCATGTGTTATTGGAAAACACAATTGTGTCATTGACTATCTAAAGTACAAAAAAAGAACAGCAGAAATGTATCTAATATATCTCAGAGTTGTACAACATTAAAATGAGTCTGACCACGTGCACCCATGGGAGGTAATCGGGACATTTCCATATTGGGTGAAGACCATGATGTCACTTTAGTCTTGAAGTTGCTGTCGTCACACAAGAGTCTCCCACCAGCAAAACTGTAATGGTCTTGAGTAATCTCTTGTATTTGTGTGTTCATGTAAATGAGAGAATGATTTCTCAGTGGTCTTCTTTCATAACCAAGAGGAACAGCTTCTTCAGTAAGCCAAATCAATTTATGAAGATGCATGTGCCTATATAAAACAAGATACAATTTAGTGAATGGGGTTGGATTACAATTCTTCAGTCAATAAACTGAAAAAATGTTAATTTTGCCAGTGATGAGTTAGAAACACATTTTATTCACAATAGCCAAAGAAATGAAGGTGCCATTTTCAGTTAAGCTAGCTAGAAAAACATGACGGATTGCACATAGTGATGATAAAGATCTTGTGGTTGTGTATGTGGAAAGTGGTTACTCAAAGATCACTTATGCCTTTCCTCATTAGCCAAACAGCAAAGGGTGTACTCAGAATTTATTAGTGACTTTACAGCTCGCTGTATTTTGCATTCTGCACAGCATTTATTTATTTTTAGCAGCTGTATCTCCAAACAGTTGCCAGTGTTACGCCTTTTGCTGTATAAACCACTTCCACTCACTGTTATCTGGTTAAATGGCATCCTGCACCTGCTTATATTTGTCTGCAAAACAAGATGTTCTCCTGCAAAGACATTTCATAATATTGGACCTTTCCCAGATTTTGTAAACGTCCTACAGAGTGCCATCATTCTTTTGAAATATAAGCATTTTAAAAGTCTTGTTTGTAAACCCATGAATATTGACCAGTTTATGATATGAATTTTTACAAATAGAAAAATTACCTGAATTAAGTCTTAGGTTGTGAATGAATGTGCTAATGAACCTTCTGTAGGCAGCTCATCATTGCACATATTTAGTATGTGCTGGTCGGACATTTTTAGCTATAGCTACCAACTTGTTAAAAAATAATGTAAGAAGTCATTTTTAATGGGCCATTACTTAAAACTTTTCAGGCTGCACATTGTTTTACTGTATTAGAAATGAATGGGTATCTCCCTCATCATAACGAAATGTATTTTAAGTAAATCGGTGACTCATAAACAATGCCTGTATGAGAGTTAAGTTATCAGATTTTGGTTCCTTCCTTTTGCCTGATGCTGCTGCCATGGATGCCAGCTTCATAAGTGGCCATCAAAAATGGATAGCTGATTACATAAGTTTTACAATTTAATTTATTGTCCCTTTTTAATGTAGGATTAGACTCTCTATAATCTGGCAAAGGATTTTACTTTGGTTCTCTTTCAGGATTGATGTCCAATGACAAAAAGTGTTATGGTTTAGATGTGTGTAATGTATAAATAAATATGTCTGCCATTCACATAAAGCTGCCTTTTATTTCTGCACGTATTTGCTGTCAAGTCCCCAACCCATCAAGTATTAACACAGTTGCCTGCCAGGTGTTTCCTTTTTGCACTGAATGAACACAAATAAAGTTTGTGGATGGGTAGTGATGTTCATTTAGCCTTAGCTCTTCCCTTTTAAACACAAGAAAACTGACTGTGAAAGAAAATAATTCAATTGGCGCAGACACCACATGGACAATTCACTGGTGCAGGATTTGATCCCAGGACACTAGATCTGGAAGGCAGCCGTGCCAACTACTGAGTTACCATCCTGCTTCTTACCCACTTTTAATGGGGGGGATGGGGGGGGAGTGGAGCAATCAGTTGAATGGTATTTGTAAAATATGACTTCAACTATGAACAGGAATACTCAGAGAGAACATATGATAATATGTTCTTTGGCATTGCACATATGTTTTTAGTTCAATTGCAAATCACCTTCTGTAAGTATAAAGAAAATTATTTTTTGTTCTCAGTGGTTATAACATTGGATGTTGATTACTGTTTTATACTTTTTTGATTTCCTTTTTTCTTGTAGTTGCAGGAATTCTCTCAGCAGACTTTGCCTCTGGCCTAGTGCATTGGGGTGCAGACACGTGGGGGTCTGTTGAGGTTCCAGTTTTTGGAAAGGTATATATACTTTTTTTTTCTCCACAATATCTTTGTAACTTTGTATTGTTTTTTTTTCTCGAAGAATAATGGACTGATTTCACAGCCATATAATAAGAAAAGACAACATGGTGCTATAGTAAATTATGTAAATGCCCTGGTTACCAGCAAACAAGAACTGAACAAACAGGTTAGAAAATGGATGAATATTTCATATCCTATTTACAGTATTAAGAAAATCTAAAGGCTAACAAACGCTACTTCAATCTTAAAAGCGGTATCAATTCAGTTCCATTAAGGATATCCTATATTATTCATGCATAGCTTAAGAAAAATTGCACTGTGAATAAAATATAAAATTACCTATTACTCTGAACTGGAGCTGTGTCGATTTGAGAAATCATGAAAAGTAGATTTAAAGAGAATTTTAAGTTTGGTTTGATCTTATTGAGTACAGGCAGTTTGACAACCCCTGATAAAGAACACATGAGTGTCCTCGTAGAAGGTACTAGAATAACTTGTATAACAGCAGTTATCTCCCATCTTAAAAAGTAGTGACATCTTCAAAACAGATATGTGAGCAAAAGTAAACAATATCAAAAAATAAACTGGAGAGGATTGAAGACGGTGTTGATTTAAAAAGGGCAGCCAAAGCTTTCAATATACTGTATGAGCTACAATAAAATACAGCTCAGTTTGTCATAAGTTGCACTTCTGCCTAGAAGCACAACACGTTACACACTGCAAGTGCATCGATTCATCCATCTAGTTGAAGCAAAGTACACAGTGACATGCAACAAAAAATACAAACCATAGTTGGAGTATTGTGGGCCTTTGTAAAGCAGGATTATCTTTCTACCAAGCTAATGAGCAAAATGGATGGGAGGTGATGGCAGTCCATCTGTGTTGATGATGGGAAGAGGAGGGCATCCACAACTGGAGACATGATTTTGTACAGCCCCATATGTACAAGTCCGTATTATGAATACACAATGGGCGGTCATAAAATCGAGAGTTCACCTTATGAGAAGGATTTAGGATTCGTAGTGGATTCTAAGCTATTGACTTACCGTCAGTGTTCAGAAGCCATTAAGAAGGCTAAAAAAATGTTTGGTTATATAGCACGGTGTGTGGAGTACAAGTCACAGGAGGATCTGCTCAACCTTTATATCACACTGGTAAGGCCTTATCTTGAGTACTGTGTGCAGTTTTGTTGTCCAGGCTACAAAAAAGGACATAGCAACGCTAGAAAAGGTCCAGAGAAGAGCGACTAGGCTGATTCTAGGGCTACAGGGGTTGAATTATGAGGAAAGATTAAAAGAGCTGAGCCTATAGAGTTTAAGCAAAAGAAAATTAAGAGGTGACATTATTGAAGTTTTTTAAATTCTGAAGGGAATTATTCCAGCGGATCGAGACTGTTATTTTAAAATGAGTTCATCAAGAACACGGGGGCACAGTTGGAAACTTGTTAAGGGTAAATTTTGCACAAACATTAGGAAATTTTTCTTTACATAAAGAACGATAGACACTTGGAATAAGCAACCAAGTAGTATGGTGGACTGTAAGACTTTAGGGACTTTCAAAATTGACTTGATGTTTTTTGGAAAAAGTAAGTGGATAGGACTGGCGAGCTTTGTTGAGCTGAATGGCCTGTTCTCATCTGGAGTGTTCTAATGTTCTAATGATTGGTGCATTAGAAGGGTGGTTCCAGCAGACATAATGAAAATGGTGGTATCCTGGTGAAAAATGGTGCACAGTACAATTAAAACTAAAATGTGTGATCAAGACATTGAAATGCGTGAAATGCGGACTGAATTTGTCCATATCACTGCCCATTACAGTAAGTTTCATCATCCTACCTAAGTGGACAACAGAAATAATTCAATCTGTTCCAACATCTTCATGATGAGACATTGTGAATGCTGGTGACATTAAACAAGGAATCAAGTAAGTGTTTGTTAGGCGTATTCCATTCGTGGATACTACAAGCTGAACATCCATCCATCCATCCATTTTCCAACCCGCTGAATCCGAACACAGGGTCACGGGGGTCTGCTGGAGCCAATCCCAGCCAACACAGGGCACAAGGCAGGGAACCAATCCTGGGCAGGGTGCCAACCCACTGCAGGACACACACAAACACACCCACACACCAAGCACACACTAGGGCCAATTTAGAATCGCCAATCCACCTAACCTGCATGTCTTTGGACTGTGGGAGGAAACCGGAGCGCCCGGAGGAAACCCACGCAGACACGGGGAGAACATGCAAACTCCACGCAGGGAGGACCCGGGAAGCGAACCCGGGTCCCCAGGTCTCCCAACTGCGAGGCAGCAGCGCTACCCACTGCGCCACCGTGCCGCCCCTACAAGCTGAACATGCTGCATCCAAATATTAATGACTTTCAATATAAAACTGAGCACGGCTCATCTTACTGCCACCTGCAAGCCTGTTATTGACAGCAGCTGCAGCAGTACTGTGTTTTCCAATCCAGAAGTTTTTGCTGTGGGTTTTTCATGGTTAGTATAATCAATCAGACCCACTGTCACAGCAGAAGTGTCTACACAGATGATGTGCAATTGTCTTCTTGACTGTGGTCACACATTCTCCTGGCATGACTGCTAATTACTCGTCTTCACTGCCACACACGTCTGCAGTGTTGTCTCAAGCAGGCTGATTGGAAAAAGGAATGTCAGTCTGTCATTTTTTGTGATTAAAGCACATTCTGCCGGAGGATGAGTGATGATTGTGTATGCAAGGGGCTACATTCATTGTGCGTACCCAACACACCCAGGCATCATGGTGAAGGGTGGTATTGGCTACAGAGCTTGTTCGTGTTTGGTGTTTGTGTTAGAGACATTAGTCACCACTGGACATGACAGCCAGTCAGTCCTGTTCCTGTACGAAATGGGAGAAGTGTTGTTTCAGCAAGACAGTGCCTGCCTACATTCCATGAGTACAATGCATTGTCACCCTACACGGTGTTTGATCGCTCCTCTAGCCAGACCCCTCCCTAACTGTATATGTATGATTATGGCTAGGGCAACCAGTTGCACCTCCAGCCCAAAGCTGCATGGACTGACATCCCACAGGAGGACATTCATTATCTGTATGACAGTGTAGAGGTCTGTATTACAGCATGGGAAGATTATTAATGTTAGGTTTGTGTAACATGTGACATTCTCTGTGTACCGAGTAACAGTGTTGTATCATATTGTCATGTGATCGTATTCTTAACACATTCAAATGACTGTCTTACCTGAATCTCAGTTCTGTTGTGTGACACCTACCACATGTTTTTTTTTTGGTTCACCAACATATATAAGGCAATGTATGTACCAGAGTGAAAATTTTGAGTTCTCAACAAATTTTACCTGTTTTAGGTATTCCTGAACACAATTTGATCACTTTTTCAGAATGACAGGTATACATCGGGATGTGGAGATAACTCAAAAATGTTCAGTTGTAACTTAGTCCAGTTATTAGATTTGTAATGCTACCAACCAACTGACACGTCGTAATATCTCACCGCAACAGATTGTGCTCTGCAGAGATGAATGATTTTGGTTTGCACTCATTTGTGGGGTGGCACGGTGGTAGCACTGCTGTCTCACAGTAAGTAGACCAGGGTTGGCGTCCCAGATCCTCCATGTGTGGAGTTTCCTCCAGGTGCTCCGGTTTCAAAGACATGCAGGTTAGGTGAATTAGCAACATTAAATTGGCCCTAGTGTGTGATTGGTGTGTGTTTGCTCTGCAATGGACTGGCACTCTGTCCAGGGAATTGTTCCTGCCTTGCGCTCTGTGCTAGCTGAGCTGGGCTCCAGCACCCCTCTCGACCCTGTTCAGAAATAAGCGGGTTAGTAAATGACTGACTGACTGTCTCATTTGTGTCCTTACTATATCAAACCTACAGTAGGTCAGACATACATACATGTTTTCATCAAGATGTAATTTTTTTCCTACTTCATTCTACATGATAAAATATTGCCCTTACTACTAAAAATCACAGCTTTGTGTAGGAAAAGTACCTTTATGAACACGCCATGTTTTTTAACTTACTGCAGAAGCAGAGATGTAAAATGTATTTGTCTAATCCAAGCGTACTGACCAGTTCTGGTTATTTATAAATCTCTCTCCATCTTTTTTTATTTCTTTTTAATATTTAGGCATTCATTCGACCTTTCCGTGAGCACCACATTGACCCCACAGCTATTACCCGGCATGACTTCATTGAAACAAATGGTGACAATTGTATGCTGACAGTTGTGCCTTTAGCAAACATGGCCTTGAAATTTGTTTCTCTCTCACCAGGTAAGTCTTGTATGTACTGTGCCTGTTAAAAGTCTTCACCCCTTTGGAAGTTTCCACATTTTATTTTTATGTAGCGTTAAATCACCGTGGATTTAATTTTGACATTGATATACAGAAAAAGACTCCTTGACATCAAAGTGAAATGGATCTCTACAAAGTAATCTCTATTAATTACAAATATAAAAATTAAATAAATTCATAAATATTCAAGTCATTATTGAGTAGATGCATCTTTGGCAGCCATGATAGCCTTGAGTGGGTGTGTTTACATCTATCTCTGTTTCTTTCTCTTTCTCTATCAGTTGAGCACTTCAGCAGTCCCCAATTTCGTCTTTGCAGAACTGCTCAAGCTCTGTTATGTTATATGGGGATCCTGAGTTGAACAGCCTTTTTCAGGTCCAGCCACAAATTCTCAGTTGGAGTGAGATCTGGGCTCTGACCTGGTCATTCCAGAACATTAACATGGTTGTTTTGAAGCCATTCCTGTGTAGCTTTGACTCTATGCTTGAGCTTTCTTTCTTCTCCCAAGGTGCAGGTTTATTGCAGACTGCATCCATCCTCCTCTCTATCATCACAAGCCTTCCAGTGCCTGTTAAAAAGAGTTATCTTCAGAGCCTGATGCTGCAACCACCATACTTCATGTTGGGGATGATGTGTTTTTGATAACGTGTAGTGTAAAAAGATGTTTAGCCTGGTGGTCAGAAAGATCCATTTTGGTCCCATCATGCCCTAGAACCTTCTTCTAGACATCTTCCATGTCTCCCATTTACCTTCTGGTAGAGTCTAGGTGAGATGTCCTGTGCATTTTTTTTTTCCTTTTCCCCCTCTCCCATAAAGCTGAGAGTAGTGAAGAATCCCAGTAACAGTTGTCTACTTCATGTCTCCAGTCTTTCCCACTGTAGCTTGTAACTCCTTCAGAGTTCTCTGAGGTCTCTTAGTGATCTCGTTTACTCGTCGTCTTCTTGCATATCACTCACTTTTTCTGGATGGCCTGCTCTAGGCAGATTTACAGCTCCACCATTCTATTTACATTTCCTAATGACTGAATTAACTGGATGGATAGATGGAACTTTATTTGTCTCCAAGAAGAAGTATGAATATTTAGTGACTTGGATATTTTTAGGCTCCATACCTTGACTTGGACTTTTCAATCCCCTTTTCACGGAGTTGCTTAGAGAGTTTTTATCTCCATTGTGCAGATTAGGCCACCATACTGACTCATTACAAATGGGACCTTCTACAGTCAGGTGCATTTATACCACAATCAACTGAAACCCCAAACAGGTGACCTCCATTGAACTTATTATGTGAGTTTTAAAACTAAGTGGTCCCAGTAATGATTTAGGGGTGTCATATTAAAGAGGGTTGCGGTGGGCTGGCGCCCTGCCCGGGATTGGTTCCTGCCTTGCGCCCTGTGTTGGCTGGGATTGGCTCCAGCAGACCCCTGTGACCCTGTGTTCGGATTCAGCGGGTTGGAAAATGGATGGATGGATATTAAAGAGGGAATACATGTGTGCATTGTTAATTTTAATAATTATTTTAAATAACTTAATATATTAATTATTTAGACCTCTTTGCAGAGATTAGTTTTCAATTTGACATGAAAGAGTCTCGATCAGTTTTAATATTTTAATATACTAAAATTGGAAAACCTCCAAGGGGGTGAATACCTATTATTGGCACTGTACATCTGTATATGCATACATCTTGGTACTTATAAAATTAGCATATCTGAAATTGTTTAATATTGTTTTAAAAAAGTATGCCAATAAATGTGCCGGAAAAACAAATGTAATTCCAAGTAAGTGTCTTTAGTGAGATAAAAAGCATTTTTTCCTTCACACTTAAGGCATGAAGGCTGGGTATATTCTGCCTCACACACCAAAATCATTTTAATGAATTGTAAATAACTGCTATCCTCAATAAAGCACTGTGTGTCTTGCTTTTGCAGCGGAGATCTCTCATACCTATTCCTGGGAGTGCTATATATTTGCTTTCGCTATCTTTGTGACTCTCACAAACCAGATCCACAAGTGGTCACATACCTACTTTGGCCTACCCAGATTTGTGACACTTCTCCAAGATCTGCATATCATCTTACCCAGGAAGCACCATCGCATCCATCATATCTCGCCACATGAGACCTACTTCTGCATCACTACAGGTGAGCAGCTGTGCTCCTCACGATGAAAATAGACCTGTGATTCAATATATTGTGCCAATATGAAATTTGTACATGAGAACATAATTATAGAATTGGCACATTTTTCTATTTGAATGCATTTAGAAGGACTGTCCTATTGATCTGTTGTTCCAGATTATAGTTTTGTGTTTTCTTTAATGTCTGAAAGGATTACAGATTTTGCAAGAAGCTCTCCTTGGGTAAAATGGTGCTGCTATGTGATAGCTTCTTAACAAAGGCCAGCAAAACATAAAAACATAAACACTTCCCTTCTTTTATGAGGTTTGGCTTTTTTTATGAGGTTTGGTTTTGACTGCAAGATGAAACTCTTGACAATACTAATCTCATTTGCTCTTTTAATGAAATGTATTTATACCAGGAAACAATTGGACTGCTGGTTTTTGATGAAAGGTGTTTCATGTGCTTCTTTTTCCTTCTTACTATCACAGAGTTCCTCTGAAAGTTGCTCTTTAAATTCATGCCATGCACCCTGTAGCGTGGAGACTGCCTTTAAAGGTGATGGGCCACAGTGTTAGCGAGCTGCTCAGGTGGCTCTATATTCAGGCTGACCTCTCTCTGCGATATGTACGCCAGTGTCCTGCAGTCTCATAGTTTCTTGTTCCTCATCGGTGCAACTGCTTTTGGCTCGACATTAATCAACAGTATAGAGTAATGGGAAGTGTGGAAGAGAGGGAGGTGAAGAAGAGAGTGCAGGCAGGGTGGAGTGGGTGGAGAAGAGTGTCGGGAGTAATTTGTGACAGACTGGTATCAGCAAGAATGAAAGGGAAGGTCTACAGGACGCTAGCGAGACCAGCTATGTTTTATGGGTTGGAGACGGTGGCACTGACCAGAAAGCAGGAAACAGAGCTGGAGGTGGCAGTGTTGAAGATGCTCAGATTTGCATTGAGTGAGATGAGGATGGACAGGATTAGAAATTAGGAAATTAGAGGGTCAGCTCAGGTTGGACGATTGGGAGACAAAGTCAGTGAGGCGACATTGCATTGGTTTGGACATGTACAGAAGACAGATGCTGAATATTTTGGGAGAAGAATGTTAAGGATCGAGCTGCCAAAAAAGAGAAAGGCCTAAGAGGAGGTTTATGGAGGTGGTGAGAGAGGACATGCAGGTGATGGGTGTAACAGAATAAGATGTAGAGGACAGAAAGATATGGAAGAAGATGATCTGCTGTGGCGACCCCTAACGGGTGCAGACGAAAGAAGAAGAAAATTGAGCAGAGGATGTGGATCCTTTTGTTTCTTGTGGTATTACAGAGTGTAAGACTTTGTTTTGGATTCGGAGTGTAATGTATGTCTTTAGGTTGCAAAGAAAAGAATTAGTCTGCTATAAACACTTGTGCAGGCAGCTGACGGTGTTTGCTGTGCCTACATTGTGTATCTTGTAGTTGATGCACATCTGATTGGCCTGTGCAATGTGCTTCACTCTGGGAGATGTCACCACAGTTCACTTCCTGTCCTGGTGTGTGCCTACACTGCCATTTATCACGAGAATGACTAGAGGCCTGATTGTGAGGCCAGGGCAGCCTGCCTCTCCAATTTATTGGTGCACATAGCAAATCATAAGCTGTTGATTAACAGACGGACAACCCTTAGCATTTTTTATATACACATACACCCTTAATCCAACTTTCTGAGTTAATTTCTTCAGTTTGTAGCCCCTGTGCTGCAATAACTGCAAAGCCCTCCACCCCTGCACAACCTGGGCACATCAATGCCCAGTAACCATACAGGATGCCAATTAATTGTTTCATATAAGGAGTCCACTTTGTCTGCGGAATACAAACTGTGTCCTACTGATTGATGAAAGAATCCAGAAATGAAAAGCTTATGTAAGGATGTGTGAGGTGTTTGGCTGTTACCCTGGTAGACTTTTCTGGCTGGCACTAATCCAAGATACACTGTCTTCGTCTTCAACTTTATTTAAATAAAAAAAAAAAAACAAAACTAATCCACAGTAATGAAAGCCATAATACAGAGGGTAAAAAAAGTTAGAGAACTGATGTCTTTGTGTAAAAAAATTAGTTTCATATGTTGTACAGCTGTGCATTAAATTATGTAGTTCATGCAGATTGCCTGAGATGGACGGGAATATAGATAAATATTTAAGTTTTTCTTCAAATGGAAATTTGGATTTGTGATTGGCTTCACCTATTAGTGACACTGACCCGGATACATGTGTTTAGTTCACACAAAGTCTGATTTTTGTTTTAAGGTGATTGTGTCCCTTTTTGTTTTTCTCCATGCTAGACATCTTGACTTTAATTTCCTTGTGACGTTATCAGTTGGGCAAACTTCAATAGCTCATTCACCGAAGACACACAGAAGGAAGATGTGACTAAAACCCACTGCAGGACATGTATATGTTTTATTAAGAAGTGAGATTTCAAGGTGCAGTCTAGCAGGTTTCTAATTTACCTGAGACACGCACGCACACACACACACACAGTTTGCTGTCAGTCACCCTTCCAGCCCTGCTTCTCTTCAGCGTAATATGCTGACTACTACAATGCAGTGACCCCCTGTGTGCTGTTATAGTGATAGCGCTTGTAGTTCAAATACGTGTGCTCATCCACGCTTGGGGCAGTGATCTTGATGTGTGTGCCGCCCGTCACTCCAACAACTCCAGAAAAACCAGTGATTTGCACGAATGCAGCTTGCCTTAACATTACTTCATGTGGAGTGATGGTGAAATAAACAGACTGCTGTCACCGTCCTGCTCCACTGACAGACTCAGGAGATCGTTCCTCCCTCACACTATGCGACTGTTCAATTCCACTCGGGGGGGGGGGGGGTAAACGTTAACATTATAACAACAATATTTATTTATACAGCACATTCCCATACAAATAATGCAGCTCAAAGTGCTTTACATGATGAAGAAAACAAAAATAAAAGACAAAGTATTATACAAAGTTACTGTCTGTTATATCTGCATTTTTATCACTCTTTTTAATATTGTTTTTTGTATCAGTATGCTGCTGCTAGAGTATGTGAATTTCCCCTTGGGATTAATAAAGTATCTAATCCTGCCAACTACGCTATCTGTCTATCTATCTATCTATCTATCTATCCATCTAAATCTGCATTATTACTTCATGCCTTGCAAGGGTGTTTAAAATTTGGTGCTAAATTTTGAGACGAGGTTGATTGCAGCATACCCCAGGCACTGCTATTGCAAAGCTGAATTTCCATGTGGCCAGAATAACGTAACAGTACCAACACTTTCGTTTTGGCTAACAGGGCATGGCTTGTTTGCATTGGTGGAGTGATCATGTGATGTAGAAGATTTGTTATGAATATTAGTCCGTGTCTGTCATGTCTTTTAATGAGTTCACTGTTGTCTGGCGTTTCCAAAACATTCTTCCTTTCCTGGAATATGTGTGCCGATCTCGTCATCTTCGGGCAGGTCCTAAAGAAGGTCGGTCAGCTCACAAGCTCCCCCATCCTCCTGTGAAACTCATGAGAAGTTTCCCAAATTAGGAAAGTTGATGAAATTCCACATTTGCATTATGCTGAGATTTTTTTTTTTTTGGCCAGTTATGAATGTTTTCCTACTGGTAAACACTTGATAAATATGGGCACAGACTTCGGTCCAAGTGAGGACATATGGCTGGACTTGACAAAAGCTGTTCACTTAAAATTCTCTTGCAGCCTGATGGAACTTCAGATGTTTTGCAAACACAAATGGGAGGAAAAAAAAAAATGTCAGAGTCCAGATGTGCAAAGCTGATAGACAGAGAGAGAGAGAGAGGCCTGTAAACAAAAGACGCAAGGCTACCATGGCTACACTTGAAATACTTGTGCAGTTGGTTATTTTGGGCTTTATATCTGCAGATGTAATTAATTTAGACCACTTTGCAGAGAACTGCTTTCACTTTAACCTTAGAGTCTTTTTTTTTTTTTTTTCCTGTTGATTACCATCAAAAAAGCCAAATTAACTCCACTGTGATCCAGTGTTGTATAACAAGAAAATGTGAACACTTCCTAAGTAGGTGAATACTATTGATAGGCCCTGTGTTCTGTTTTTCTTTTGTGGCACATTACTAACTGTGTGTTTTCATCATTTCCATTTTTCCGTCTCTTTGCCAGGTTGGCTCAATTATCCTTTGGAGAAACTCGGCTTTTGGCGACGGTTAGAGAACCTCATTCAGGGCCTTACAGGAGAGAAGCCGAGGGCTGATGACATGAAGTGGGCCCTGAAATCCCAGTAACCCAGCAGAATCCACTGGTTTTGGTCCAGTGCTCAGTTACTCCATCTACCTCTTGAATTTAGCACTCCTTAAATGCCACAAGCATTGGAGCCAAAGCCATGAAAGAAGATATGGTTGCCATTGCTTAAAATCAAGGGATTGATTTACCTAAAAAAAAAAAGAAAAAGACTAATACTAATACTTGAAGAACTAAACTGCTTTCCAGCTCACTCAGAAGCACTTTTTCATATATATAATTTTTTTTAACTTTAACTAGAGTATGAAATTGGACTGATTTCAGCTGTCAAGAACGAAGCCACGTCTGGTTCAACAAGATGTCTGGCCGAATGGTTAACGTGGTCGCGGGATTATCACTGGCTGCTCAGTCAAACACGCCATATTAGGTACTGAGGGTGCTCTTCCATGGCTAAAAGCATTAACAAAGATACTATAATTTTATAGTAGTCATCTGTTACATTTATAAATATTTCTTTTTATAAAATTTAAACTGATACTTAATGAAAACTTGAAATAGCAATTATAAATGAGCATTTATGCCAGGCCTGCTTCTCGCTAAGATGTTCTGAATTTATTTCTAAATGGGCTAAGGGTGAGTGTGAATGGGTGGGTGCGTGATTGTGCGTCCCATCCAGGCCTGGTTTTTGCCTCACCCCTGTATCGGACATGAAAGTAGATGAATAGAACTGACAGCAATTTTTATCATTTGTGATGCAAGCCTTTAAAATAAACGTCTTTCAGTAAGTCAGTGATAGATGCAGATACATTCAGAATACTGACTAATATGTTAAATACAAAAGCACAATATTAGAAATTAAAGTCTGCATTCGTTTAAAAAAAAAAAATAGAATATGAAAGTTGGCTGGGATTGATAAAATACAGCAATCCTGGATGGGCTCAGAAAATGGACGGCTGGATAACCTCCGCTTGTTTTAAATTAATTGATAATTATAATTAATTTCAGTATCTTTGCGTCCATCTCTAACATAGTTACTGTGTATTATATGTATATACCAATTTTAAATATCACGTGAATCTGCTGTTACATATTTATAAATATATTGGTAATAACATTCCTATTATTGATTATATATTGTAAAATGGTGGGTGGGGTAAAGCAAAATAAAATGGTAACACGATTATTGCCATCGAGGTCCACAGAGGGCCGTTGTTCTTATTCCAGCCGGTCGTCTAATCAGATGTTGTTGTTTTGTGTGTCTCATTGACTACACCACTAATTTCATGCTGAGCTTTCATTGTCTGGCCTTTGTTTTGCTACAGCATTCAGTAAAGCGTGGTGTTCAAGCGCCGCCACTCACAGAACCTTCTATCGATTTTATTGTTGTGTCTCGTGTGCTCCTGTCCGTGTGTCACCCTTGATAACTTCGCCCACAGCTTGTTCCTGCCTTGTTCTTAACTTGCTGGGGCAGGTTTTGGGATCCTGTGACCATGAACTGGACTGAACCGGTCCGATCATTTCAAGACAATTGTGAAATGGCAGAGTTCACTTCAAATAAGGCAAAGTGGTGGCAAAGACCTGTGCACATTTTTTCCACTCGCAGTGTACTGTTAGAATTAGATACACTGTGCATTCACTTTTTTCACATTTCTTGTTCACTTGCATTAATGTTTCCCCCCTCATAGATGTCCAATCACTGTTTGGATTGATTCTCCTGTTGTATGACCACGGGGGATGCTGCTGTGAGTGCTGAGGGTCTTCTGGTGTCAGACAATGTCCACTAGTCCAGTCCCCTGTCACACAGATATTCTTTTCTGTCTGGGCCCATTTTACACTCGGACCCCTTCACTTTCTACACTCCATTACCCATCATTACAAAGTGACAAGTTTTTTGTTCGTTTTTTTTTTTTTTAATGAAAAACTGAAATCTCATTTATAGAAACACTCAGACCCTTAATTCAGTACTTTGTAGAAGCCCCTTTTGTTAGCTTCCATGTCTTTGTGGGTGAGTCTTGACAAGCTTTACACACCTGAATTTGGGCAGTTTATTCCATTGTTTCTGACAGATCCTCTCAGGCTCTGCTAAATTGGAGCTTGAGGCGCGAGTAGACAGCTTAATATTTGCATTCTAATCCACATGGGCAGATGCTAACAGGAGTGGAGGACTCGGCATTTCTATTCTTGAAAACTGTTAAAATGGAAAAGCAGTGTCTGGCCCCATAAGTGGCCATTGCCTGTCATTGCTCTGTGCGTGTTCTCTCTGCATGTCAGGTGGATTGGCATGTCTATTAGATTATATAGCGCCTTGAGATGTGTGGAGTGCAAGTCCAAGGAGGTTCTGCTGAAGCTTTATAACACACTGGTGAGGCCTCATCTGGAGTACTGGGTGTAGTTTTGGTTTACAGGCCACAAAAAAGGACAAAGCAGTGCTAGAAAAAGTCCAGAGAAGAGCCACTGTGTTGATTCCAGGGCTACAGGGGATGAATTATGAGGAAAGATTAAAAGAGCGGAGTCTTTACAGTTTAAACAAAAGACAATTAAGAGGAGACCTGATTGAAGTGTTTAAAATTATAAAGGGAGTAAACATAGTGGATCAAGATTGTGACTTTAAATTGAGGTCATCAAGGACACAGGGACACAGCTGGAAACTTGTAAAGGGGAAATTTCACACAAACAGGACGTTTTCCTACACGCAGAAAACCACAGACACATGGAATAAGTGACCAAGTAGTGTGGTGGACAGTAGGACTTCAGGGACTTTCAAAACTTGATGTTATTTTAGAACAATTAAGTGGACAGGACTATCCAGCTTTGTTGGGCTAGAGGGCCGGTTCTCATCCGGATTGTGCAAATGTTCTAAACTTATCCGGTGTGTGTTTGTGAGTTTGTCTTCTGATTACAGACTGTCCTTGCTGCAGCCTGCCCCTCATCAGACATCCAGCACCTCCGAGGGGTACTTGGCAAATGTAGATGAGAAACATCCATCTGCAGGTTTAAACAGGCACTTTCATGGTGGTGACGATGATGTCACTGTCTGTCTGGCTATGCAACGCACTAACAACTCTAACCTCTGACCTTGAGTTAGCCCAAATCTTAACTGTTTATAATACACTAACCTTAACGTCCACTGTGATGGCTATTACTGGATTAGGCAGGTCTGACACTAACAACATTTATTTATATGGCATTTTTTCATACAAGTGATGTAGTTCAAAGTGCTTTACAAGACGAAGAAAGGAAAATATGAAAATAAGCTCAGGTAATACTAAGTAACAAAGAATACAGTAAGGTCCAATGGCCAAGAGGACAGAAAAAAAACTCCAGGGGCTGGAGAGAAAAAACAAAATCTAAGGGGGTTCTGAGGCCATGAGACCACCCAGACCCCACTGGGCAATCTACCTAACGTAAATGATCTCAATCAGTCCTCATGGTTTTCAGGCTTCATGTGGAAGAATTAGATGATGATGGTCATGTGGACATCTGGCCTTCAATCCATCAATGTAGGGACTGCACGGTGCTTTGATCAGGTTGTGGGGGTGCAGATCGCCACCACAGAAGACCGGAAAAAGAACATTAGAGAAATAACAATAATAATAAAAATAATAATAATGAATGTCTGTGTGAAACTGGCACAGCAGGGGGCGCCAGATGCACTGGTATGAGTATATCCACTTCCAGGGAAAACGGGCAGGAATTTTTTTTTTTTTTTTGTTCTTTGTTTCGCCTTATACAATTTCTTGTATTAGGAATTTGGTAGTTTTCGCATACCCCTTGGGGTCAGAGCGCAGGGTCAGCCATTGCACAGCGCCTCTGGAGCAATTACAGGTTAAGGTTCTTGCTCAAGGGCCCAGCAGAGCAGGATCTCTTTTGGCAGTGACGGGGATTTGAACCGGCAACCTTCGGGATACCAGCGCAGATCCTTAGCCTCAGAGCCACCACTCCGAATTTACAACTCGCTTAAAGGGTCGTCCACTTGCTTTTTTTTTTTTTTTTTTTTTTTGGAAAATTGAAATTAAAGATTCACAAATTAATGACTACATGTGAATTCAAGTCCTGGCCCTTCAGTTGCTTTTTCAGAAGTAATGAGAATGGTCTGCCATTCAAAACAGTTTTATGTCATTGCTTGTATGCAGTCCTTGCATCTTCACTTTAGATTAGATCGATAGATGGATGTGAAAGGCCCTATATAACAGATAAATAGGTGAACGGCACTATATTTTAGATAGATGAAAGACACTAAGATAGAGTACTATATAATTAATAAGCGAAAGGCACTTTATGTTAGATGGATAGATAGATAAGGTACTATATAATTAATAGATTAAAGGCACTGTATGATTGATAGATAAGAGTGTATGCATACAGAAGCAAAAACGAAGTACAAAGATGCTAAGTATAATATAAGACGATATAATAAATACTATGCTAAAAAACTAAACTTACAACATGGCAAAGAAAGAATGCTTGTAGGGATGGAAGGTCAATTACTTACCAGTATGTTGTACAGAAAACAAGTTAATGATTTTAAAACTAAAATAAAGTTGCCCAAGTGCAGTAATAAAACGAAAACGTGGAGGAAAGCAAAAAGCATTATTTTTATTAATAATAATAAATAATAATGCTACACAGCTCCCAAAGGTAATTTCTTCTTTGTTCTTGAAATAATTTGCAGCTTGATACTAGATTTTTTGTATTAGAGGGTCTTTTTAAGATGTGGCAATAAATTCAATAGCCAAAGAGAAAAGAAAGCAACTGGATAATACGTCGCCACTGCCCGAGTATCGGAAACCCACCGCCCAGTAGCGTAGCGTGGGTGTCAACCGCCCGGGGCGGAGGAAAATTCCGCCGCCCCCTTATTTACATATGGTTCAAATTTTTACAAGATATTATTATTATTTATTGTGAAATTTTGCGGGCCGCCACTGTCACCGTCACCTCCGCCTCGTACATTCTGAGTGGGCAAAGGAGGACCTCCGGCGTAGGTGCAGTCGGCCTGCATATCTTAATACCCCGTACCTCATGAGGGGCTCGTAACAAAATGTTGGTGGGGTAAGCGTAGTAAGGTGTCATCCAAAGAGAGCACTGCAGGTTTTCACCGTATGAACAGAGTTGGTCTGCGGAGAGTTACGTGTCGATGTTTCTTGCTGTTTGCTTGCCGCTGTGACTTGCGTGCTCATTTTTAAAGACTTTAAAAACTCTGATTTTGCGCGAGTTATTTTTATAGACAATGGATTTCGCGGGTTCCTGAAAGCGGGACTTCGGGGGGCTCTGTGCGTACATCAGCATGAAGCCCGCCGTTTTACGAATGTTAAAAGCAGATCCATAGAAATTGATTATGCCCGTACTTGTCAGACTTGCCGCTCAGATCGCCATCCTTTGTCGTCAATTTAAATTTTGATTTCAGGACTTTGAGGGCTGCAAGACAATTTTTTCAAGTGTTTCGAGCTCCTTTAATGTGGACAACGTGCCAAGTAACTGAATTCCTGGGCAGCAGGGCGAACCTAAAATAAGCCAAAGCGTCTTTTTCTTGAATTTTGCAGACTGCACATTACTTAGGATTTTTTTTCCCCCCAGGGCTTTGCGAACATACTGGCATGGCCTCAATCATTATGTAGCACCAGTTTCAGCTGTGCGCAGGACTTTTAACAAATGGATTTGCTAAACGCCTATACAGAAGCTT
Source organism: Erpetoichthys calabaricus (assembly GCF_900747795.2). Classification (NCBI taxonomy): domain Eukaryota; kingdom Metazoa; phylum Chordata; class Cladistia; order Polypteriformes; family Polypteridae; genus Erpetoichthys; species Erpetoichthys calabaricus. The sequence goes on along the minus strand of NC_041403.2, from coordinate 165,857,478 downwards.
ACTAACAGATACGCATCTTTGCAGTAAATTGTCGCGACATCCCGCATTTCATTTCACGGTCAGAAGTTGTGCAGAAGGAAGCAGCTTCACGCCAGAACACTGGCATAAAATTACTGTTACTGATGAGTATTTGAGCATTGCCCTTAATAGCTTTTAATAAAAAGTTTCACAATTCAAACAATTTTGGAACAACTACTTTTAAAAAGTTAGCGAGTGAGATTAACGTAAATGCTAGTTTTATATATACGGCAGACTGGATGAGTCATTATTAACGATGTGTCCACCTCTGCTTCACACTAATACGTCCGGAAAAGTGTGATCAATAGGATTTACCAGGGCCCCTATTGCTGTTTTTCCCTTAGGGACCCCAAATCATTAAATCCGCCTCTGCACGAAAATCCCGAGACGTACTTACGTCGATAACGTGCCAGTTCCACACGGCCTAAAGAAGAACTGTTGTTAGCCGGATGACTGAGCGTAGACCGGCGTTGTCATTGCACCGTAACGTTTAAATTGGTCAATGCAACACGCCAGAACAGAAAAGGTGTTGATGCGGAGGTGTATGGACAAAGTTAAACGCGTTTGCCCCTGAGGACTGATTGACCCTTGCGGCGTTCCATTGCGCGCCTCTCACTGACGATGCGCGAATCTCCGGAGTTTCGTTTCCTCTTCTCACGCGCGCGCGCCGCTCTATACGCACAGTGACGTGCGCGTCCCCGTGCGGCAGCAAGAAGATGGCGGTGGACGCCGGATCTGGTAGGAGAAAGAGCGAATCGGATATTATATGCAAAAGCGTTTGGGCTTCGTTTATGAAAGCGGGACATCGTGTATTCAGACGAGAGTGCTGCGTTCAAAGCTCCTCTCTCGTTCGTTTGGTTTCGGCGAACATTTTTGGCTTGTCCTTTCCACGAACGTCCCCTAGATAGTTTCCTACATTGCACGTCTGGACGCGCTCCTCTGCTACAACTTTGAGTGCGTTTGCGGTCCTGCTCGTTATGTACATTTAGTAAGCGAAGGCGTTCGCGTTAAACATTGTAATGCCGGGTAGACGGAAAATGCGTCTGGAGCCTCTTTCCGAAGAAGCCTTGAGCAGTCGCGTTTGGGTGTAAAGCCAAGCCGTGCCGTGTCGCCAGCAAAACGGGTGCGTCGCTGCGCCGCTTCGCCTGCGTTTTAAAAACCGCATGCAGGGGGGATGGGAGGGGGGCACACAGTTTAAAGGAGCTGTCTTAGAAAGAAAGGAATGGTCACGTATCGACCCCGTGTCTCCCAGCCGAGTGTCTAGTTTTTTTTTTCTTTCGTATTTTTAAATGATCCAAGCACACATTGACTGCTCGAATGATTCGGTAGTATGCCGAAGTCGGGGCGACAGACATACAGGCGCACAGGGAGATAGTCGTCCCTGTTAGCACGAAGCCCGAACTCCTTACAGACTGTTGGGTTTTTGTCGCAGCACACTTTTAAAGGACCTCAAGAAATGGATAACAAGCTCGGATCGGTCCGTTCAGGAAATGGACAACAAGCGCGGATCGGTCCGTTCTGCGTAATTGACGTTCTAGCAGCAATTAAAGCTACGAAACTCAGAACTGTCCGGTCAGTTTTTTTTTTTTTTTATTATTTCTATTGTGCCTGTAGCCATTCCTGTAGTTGGCTCACGTTCCTTACTTAGTATTGGTGAGGCTTTGGAAGGGCAACATGTGACACATTGAGGGTCTCTGCTCTCCATCACCTTCAATCTCAAGTGCTGCACTTTATGTAAGTTAATTCTTTGCTTCATGCAGGGACTTCCATGGTGCACTTCTTACACATTTTTAGTAGGAGAGTTATTTATTTTTTAAGCTACAGTCATGTGAAAAAATAACCATACCCCAAGGATATTGTTGGCTTATTCTGCATATTTGAACAGGCAAACAGTAGATCTTCATGTGAACAGTGCCTACAGATAAAGGTGATCTACTTAAATAAATGATCCATATTATTGACATAGTGTATTCATTCTTATAATCTAAATGAAGGAGAATACAGGTTTGCCACATGGAAAAACTTAAGGCTACCCGTACATTTTTGCCCACTTCAGATCCATCAGATTAGAATTGGGTGTTCCAGATTAAGTGCCAAGGATCAGAACTTGCTTAAGGCTTATGCAGCTGGCCCCTGTCTAATTTAAACCACAGGTATTTTAAAGGTCTGGTGTTCTCGTTACTATTGATGTGTGTGGTGTCATCATGCCTAGACCAAAAGGGCTCTCGTAGGACCTCAGAGAAGGGGGTTGTGGATGTTGAGGAGTCTTCCAAGGGATTTCAAAGGGTCACCAAATTATTTGAAATCAGTCATTCCACTGTAAAGAAAATCATCCACAACTGCAGTAAATTTCAAATGATGGCTAATTTTTCCAGGACTGGCCTGCTCGGTAAATTCAGCTGTTTGATAGTAAAAGAAGTCTCCAAGAATCCCAATAATTTCATTGCATGTAACTCTTGTAAACCCCAGTGTTGGTGTACATGCATCAGCAATTAGAAAGGGAGACTGCAGAAGTGTGAACTGCATGTGTGGTGTGCCAGGGAAGAAAAAAGCTTTTGCTGTCCAAAAAGAGCATTAGAGCAAGATGACAGTCTGCAGTTGACCAGCTAAGCAAAGACCAGACCTTCTAAACCAAATATGCTCTGGACAGATGATTCAAAGAGAGAGATGTTTGGCCATAGTAACAGTCAACAGTGCAAACCGAGGACGGCATTTCAAGAGAGGAACTTGAGCAACTGTGGAGCATGCTGGTAGAAATGTTCTGGTTTGCAGTTGCTTTACCGCCTTGGGGCCTGGACAGCTTACGGCCAGTGAGTCAACTTTGAGTTCTGCGTCATTTCAGGGTGTGCTTCAGGAGAATGTGAGGCCATCTGAAAGTTGAAGTCAAGCTGGAAATGGACCTTTCAACATGATAACGACCTGAAACGCACTAGCAAGTCCACTGAGGATTGGTTCAAAAAGAAGAAACGGAGGGTTATAGGCTGACCAGGCCCGATATGAATCCCTTTGAAATGTTGAAACGGACAGGAAACGCAAGAAAGCCCACAGTTATCTTACAACTGAAAGGAATTTTGAATGGAAGAGCGGTGAAAATTATTGAGGCAATGTCAGAGGCCTGCTGGCAGTTAAAAAAAGTCAATTCTGCTAAAAGGAGCAGTACCAGCTTCTGAGGCCAAGGGGGGGACTTACTTTTTCCGTAGCAGATGTCAATTTATACTTGAATTGAATAAGTTTATGCTTTAATTGGCACTTTTCTATTATCGTGACGCAAATCGTATTATTGTTTTTAAGATTAGGCACCCAAAGAGGACATTAACATTATGGACGTATAGGTAACTATGCTCCACTACCACTAACTTTAAGGTTAATATTTGTGGTTGGGGTAGGCCAGTCAATTTAAAATACAAAAATTAAGCAACCAGGGAGGCTGCCTCACAGATTTGTGTCATGATAATAGAAAGCGCCCTTTAATTTATTCTGGTAAATCACCTTTAATTGTAGGCACTGAATTTGCATGAAGATGAAGTATGTTCAAAAAGTTGTCAATTTACATGGGGTGTCCTTACTTTTTCAAATGACTATCTATCTATAGATAGATATTATATACTGTACACCAATCAGCCACAACATTAAAACCACCTGTCTAATTTGTGAATTTCCCATTGGGATTAATAAAGTATCTATCTATCTATCTATCTATCTATCTATCTATCTATCTATCTATCTATCTATCTAATATGGTATAGGTCCCCCTCGTGCTATCAATACAGCACTGACCCATGAAGGCAACGACTTCAGAAGAACCCCGAAGGTGTCCTTTGGCACTGAGATATTAACAGCAGGACTTTTAAGTCCTGTGATTTGCGAGGTGGGACCTCCATGGATCGGAATTGTCTTTGCTCACACATACCACAGATTCGTGATCAGGTTGAGATCTGGGGACTTTGGAGGCCAAGTCAACACCTTGAACTCTGTTGTATTCCTCATGAACTCTCTGTCGTGTTCCTCAATCCATTCGTGAGCAGTTTTTTTCATTGTTGCATTATCTGCTGAAAGAGGCCATCCCCATCAGAGAATATTGTTGCCATGAAGGGGCATACGTGTCCAAGTAACATCCACATGAATGTCAGGACCCAAGGTTTTCCTGCAGAGCATTACCCAGAGCATTGCATTGTCTCTGTTCGTTTGCCTTCTTCCCATAGTGCATCCTGCTGCCATCTTTTCCTCCAGGCAAACAACGTACACTCACCCAGCCATCCATATGATGTATTAGAAAATGTGATTCATCAGACCACGCCACCTTCTTCCATTTTTCCATGGTCCAGCTCTGATGCTTATGTGCCCATTGTAGGTGCTTTTTAATAATAAGTTACATTTATTGAGCACCTTTTACAAACCCAAGGTCGCTTTACATACATGCAGAGTAAAAAAAAAAAAAATTTACACAAGTCAAAACTTTGTAGAAGAGGAAAGTTTTAAAAGTGCAGAAAGAGGAGCAATCTTGGAGAGACTGAGGAAGAGAGTTCCAGAGTTGAGGGGCTATAGCACTGAAGGACCTGCCTCCCTGGGTGGAGATTACTACTCGAGGACCTGAGAGAGCGACAAGGAGTGTAAGGAGCTAGTAGCTGTGAGAGGTAGAGAGGGGTGAGCCTATGTAGGGCTTTGAGGATGAGAAGCCGAATCGTGAATTTAATCCTTGATGGAACCGGTAACCAGTGAAGTTGGGAGAGAACATGGGAGACATGAGCCAAACACTTTGTATGGGTGAGAACTCTGGCTGCGGAGTTCTGAATTAGTTTAATTGTTTTTGTGGTGGACAGGTGTCAGCATGGGCATTCTAACAGGTCTGTGTGTACACCACAAGCTGCAGTGCACTTTGTATTCTGACACGTTTCTGCAATGGCCTGCATTAAGTTTTTCAGCAATTTGTGTCCAAGTAGTTATTCTGTGGGATTGGAATAGATGGGCTAGCCTTCGCTACTCATGTATACTAGTGAGCCTTGGGCACCCATGACCCTGTCTCTGGTTCACAGTTGTCCTTTGTTGGACCACTTTTTGTAGACACTAACCACTGCATACTGAGAGCCCTCCCACAAGACCCACCATTTGGAGATGCTGTGATCCAGTCGTGTAATCATCACAGTGTGGCATTTGTCAGAGTCGCTCAGATCCTTATGCTTATTCCACACATCACCTTCAAGAACTGATTGTTCACTTGCTGCCTGATATATCCCACCTCTTGACAGGTGCCATTGTAACAAGATAATGTTGTTAACCTGATCTATTGGTGGTTTTAATGTTGTGGCTAATTGGTGTGTGTGTGTGTATATACGGTATATACGCGTTATGGTGTGCACAGTCGTGAGTTACTCTTTAAAATTTGCACACATTACATACCCTTGGTGTTAATTTACTAAGAAGTTCATTCTTTGAGCTTTCATTTTTAGTGATGGTTCTCTCTAAGCAGCTGCTTTCATAACATCTTGCATCCTCTTTTTACTTGGGTATCCTGGCAGTGTCAGATATTCTGTGGTTTCGGTGGTGCACCTGTTTCTCTCGCTGGCATAGAGAATGTAGAGATCTGCCAAATGACAGGAGACCTTTCAGTCCCTCAAGCCTGTTTGTTTAAGCTGTCCCAAAATCTTAAAAGGTGGTCAAGGTTTCTTCTTCAACTCCATGCCACGGCAGTATATGCAAAGAGTTTTTGGAGGCTGAAACAGAGAAGTGCTTCCTGGCTCCAGTCCTAAATACTCTCCACTAGGTGTCCTTGAGCGTGTGATTCACCCTTGAGCTGAAAAGAATTCTGCCGGACCTGCTTTAAAAAATGCTTTTCAAGGATTATGAAGACCTGGATGAGGTCCCCACACGGTCTCCTCTGCTCGAGACTAAACAGTTTTAATTCTCCAACTCTGTCACAGGAGAACATGTGCTCGAGCTCTGAGATGCACTTGGTTGCTCTCCTCTGCACAGCTTCAAGTGCTGCTGCTGTCTTTCTTGTACTGTGGTGACCAAAACTGCATACACTACTCCTGATGTGGTCTCACTAGTGCATTATATGGTATGACGATCCCATCCCTTCATTTATATTCAATGGGCTTTACCACGTAGCCTCATTGTTAATTTGTCTTTTTTAATCTCTTCTAAACATTACTTAAATGATCAAAATGTTGTGTCAACATAAAGCCTTAAATCCTTTTCAGAGGTCGCTTCTTGTATTTACAGTATATTTGCCATTCCAGTTGCTCACATGTAGCACTTTGCACTTTCCTATGTTAAATTGTATTTTCCAAATGTCTACCCGATTTTGTAGTGTTTTGGAACAAGTTTACTTTTGTTGTGTGGTCCCAACCTGTCCTCCTCCGCTGTTCCTCCAATTTTAGTTTCATCTGTGAATTTCACAAGTTTACTTATTATACCAGAATCCATGTCCTTAATTTAAATCAAAGAAGAAGTAATGGTCCGAGGGCAGACCCCAGAGTGGGGCACTCCACCGATGACCCCATTGTCTTCTTACATGTACTCTTTATGCCCTGCCGATTAACCACCTTGAGCTCCCATCTTGTAGGTTACCTCTGATGCCTACAACTTACCGTTTCAGAATTAATCTTCGGTGTGGGTCAACTGAGTAAGATGTGTTTTGAAAGTCTTAAGGAAATTCTGTCGTTTGCTTTTGTCAACTGTTTAAAAAATATGTAAAAGATCTAAAGGTTTTTTTGGTAAGATCTTCCTCTCATAAATCTATGCTGGCTGTTATTTAGTTGATATTTTCATTATAGTCCTTTCTTTGCTTCATTCCTTTTTGTAGTGCCTTCGAGTTACTTACTCTTACTGTACTCATAATTTTAGTCTTTATTAATGTACTATAGTGTGCAATGTTTGCTCTGAGGATGTTGATGGAGACGTATAGAGAAGGCCAGAAGGAGCTGCATTGTGTCTTGCATGATGTTCCAACATCGATGGATTAAAAGCCAGAAGTCTGCATGACCATCATCATCAAGTCCTTCTGTGCGAAACTTAAATACAAAGAGGACTATTTCATTTACAGTACTGTGCAAAAGTTTTAGGCAGGTATGAAAAAATGCTGTAAACAAAGAATGCTTTCAGAAATGGAAGTGTTAATCATTTATTTTCATCAATCAACAAAATGCAGTGAATGAACAAAAGAGAAATCTAAATCAAATCAATATTTGGTGTGACCATCCTTTGCCTTCAAAACAGCATCAATTCTTCTAGGTACACTTGCACACAGTTTTAGAAGGAACCCGGCTGGTAGGTTGTTCCAAACATCTTGGAGAACTAACCACAGATCTTCTGTGGATGTAGGCTTCCTCACATCCTTCTGTCTCTTCATGTAATCCCAGACACACTCGATGATGTTGAGATCAGGGCTCTGTGGGGGCCATACCATCACTTCCAGGACTTCTTGTTGTTCTTTACGCTGAAGATAGTTCTTAATGACTTTGGCTGTATGTTTGGGGTCGTTGTCCTGCTGCAGAATAAATTTGGGGCCAATCATACACCTCCCTGATGGTATAGCATGATGGATAAGTATCTTCCTGTATTTCTCAGCATTGAGAACACCATTAGTCCTGACCAAATCTCCAACTCCATGTGCAGAAATGCAGCCCCAAACGTTCAAGGAACCTCCACCATGCTTCACTGTTGCCTGCAGACACTCATTATTGTACCGCTCTCCAGCCCTTCGACAAACAAACTGCCTTCTGCTACAGCCAAATATTTCAAATTTTGACTCATCAGTCCAGAGCACCTGCTGCCATTTTTCTGCACCCCAGTTCCTATGTTTTTGTGCATACTTGAGTCGCTTGGCCTTGTTTCCACTTCGGAGGTATGGCTTTTTGGCTGCAACTCTTCCATGAAGCCCACTTCTGGCCAGACTACTCCAGACAGTAGATGGGTGTACCTGGGTCCCACTGGGTTCTGCCAGTTCTGAGCTGATGGCACTGCTGGACATCTTCAGATTTCGAAGGGTAATAAGCTTGATGTGTCTTTCATATGCTGCACTAAGTTTCCTTGGCCGACCACTGCGTCTACGATCCTCAACGTTGCCCGTTTCTTTGTGCTTCTTCAAAAGAGCTTGAACAGCACATCTTGAAACCCCAGTCTGCTTTGAAATCTTTGTCTGAGAGAGACCTTGCTGATGCAGTAGAACTACCTTGTGTCTTGTTGCTGTGCTCAGTCTTGCCATGACATGAAACTGTCTTCCACAACCTCACCTTGGTAGCAGAGTTTGGCTGTTCCTCACCCAGTTTGAAGCTGTTTCTGTTTCAGTTAATGACTGTGTTTCAGCCTACGTGTGACATTGATGATCATTAGCACCTATTTGGTAGAATTGGTTGATCAGACACCTGACTAGAACCCTACAAAATCCCTGACTTTGTGCAGGTGGACCAATAAGAATTGCTGGTTTGAAGGCAAAAGGTAGTAACACCAAATATTAATTTGATTTAGATTTTTTTTTGTTCGCTCACTTTGCATTTTGTAAATTGATAACAATAAACAATCATTTATATTTCTGAAAGCATTCTTTGTTTACAGTATTTTTTCACACCTGCCTAAAACTTTTGCACAGCACTATATGTTAGGTAGAATGCCCAGAGGGGACTGGGTGGTCTCGTGACCTGGAACCCCTGCAGATTTTATTTTTTTTCTCCAGCCGTCTGGAGTTTTTTTTTTGTTTTTTCTGTCCTCCCTGGCCATCAGACCTTACTCTTATTCTATGTTAACTAATGTTGTCTTATTTTAATTTCTTACTTTGTCTTTTATTTTTATTCATTATGTAAAGCACTTTGAGCTACTTTTTTGTATGAAAATGTGCTATATAAATAAATGTTGTTGTTGTCTTTGTGGACCTGGAGAAAGCAAATGACAGGGTGCCTCGAGAGGAGTTGTGGTATTATATGAGGAAGTCGGGAGTGGCAGAGAAGTATGTAAGAGTGGTACAGGATATGTACGAGGAAAGTGTGACAGTGGTGAGGTCTGTGGAAGGAGTGTTGAGGTGGGATTACATCGGGGATCGGCTCTGAGCCGATAGATAGATACTTTATTAATCCCTAAGGGGAAATTCACATACTCCAGCAGCAGCATACTCATAAAAGCAATATTAATTAAAGAGTGATAAAAATGCAGTGCAAGTTAAAAAATGCAAGGTGGAGAGTGCGAGGCAGGTATAACAGTCAATAACATTGTATAATGTTAACATTTACCCCCCGTGGAATTGAAGAGTCACATAGTGTGGGGGAGGAACGATCTCCTCAGTTTGTCGCTGAAGCTGCTCCTCTGTCTGGAGATGATCCTGTTCAGTGGATCCAGTGGATTCTCCATGATTTACAGGAGCCTGCTCTGCGCCTGTCGCTCTGCCACAGATGTCAAACTGTTCAGCTCCGTTCCTACAATAGAGCCTGCCTTCCTCACCAGTTTGTCCAGGCGTGAGGCGTTCCTCTTTATGCTGCCTCCCCAGCACACCACCGCGTAGAAGAAGTGATCACATTAGCAATGGTGATGGACAGGTTGACAGACGAAAATAGGAGTCCCCATGGACTATGATGTCTGCTGATGACATTGTGATCTGTAGTGAGAGTAGGGAGCAGGTTGTGGAGACCCTGGAGAGGTGGAGATATGCTCTAGAGAGGAGAGGAATGAAGGTCAGTAGGACCACCATGAATACATGTGTGTTAATAAGAGGGAGGTCAGTGGAATAGTGAGGATGAGGGGAGTAGAGTTGACGGAGGTGGATGAGTTTAAATACTTGGGATCAACAGTACAGAGTAACGGGAAGTGTGGAAGAGAAGTGAAAAAATATATATATATATTTTTGCTAAGATTTTTCATCAATCAACATTTAAAAAGCATTTCTTAAAATCTTAGCAAAAGCGCCCACAAATTATTTTATGAGTGATGTATGAGACTTATTTTTTACTTTTTAGTACACTTTTTAACTTAATATAAGCGTGGTTTTTAAAAAGTATTTTTTATATATATCTATATTATTTTCAACTTTTCAGTCTTGGGTTTGTTTTAGTATAATTTTGTAATCAATATTTTAACACTTTAATATTTCTGTCCATTACTAGCGCCATCTATTGGTGAAATCTTTAACTATTCTTCATATGAAAATTTCATTTCTTAACATGGATTAATTGATCAATTAGTGAAACTGATTATTGATTCATGTATTGTCATCGGAACTGAGTAAGTGTGCAAAATTTCAAGTCATTTGGACAATAGGAAGTGGGTTAAATATCGGTTATCAGACAACAAACAGGTAGAGTTAAAATAAGTGTGGTAATAAAAATAGAGTGCAGGCAGGGTGGAATGGGTGGAGAAGAGTGTCAGAAGTAATTTGTGACAGACGGGTATCAGCAAGAGTGAAAGGGAAGGTCTACAGCATGGTAAGTGAGACCAGCTATGTTATGTGGGCTGGAGATGGTAGTACAGGAGACAGAGCTGGAGGTGGCAGAGTTAAAGATGTTAAGATCTGCACTTGGTGTGACGAGGATGGACAGGATTAGAAATGAGGACATTAGAGGGTCAGCTCAGGTTGGACAGTTGGGAGACAAAGTCAGAGAGGCGAGATTCCATTGGTTTGGACATTTGCAGAGGAGAGATGCTGGGTATACTGGGAGAAGGGAGCTAAGGATAGAGCTGCCAGGCAAGAGAAGACGAAGGCCTAAGAGAAGGTTTATGGATGTGGTGAGAGAGGACATGCAGGTGATGGGTGTGACAGAAGAAGATGGAGAGGAGAGGAAGATATGGAAGAAGATGATCCGCTGTGGTAACCCCTAACGGGAGCAGCTGAAAGAAGAAAAAGATTAATGTACTATTGTTTGGTGTAGTTACCTATAATATGGTGGTGTTTTCATTAATAATTCTTAACATTTATATTGAGCATTTCTCACTATTCAAAGCACTTTATATAGCGAGAGGGGAGCCACTTCAACCAACCATTAATGTGCACCACCCACCTGAATGGCAGCCATTTTTGTGCCTGTACACTCACCACACTTTGTCTCTCATACCTTCAACATCTAAGAGCTAAGTAGCCAATCAGAGACAGGGGGTGATTAGGGGGCCGGAATGACTAGGCTGAGATGGGCAATTTAGCCAGGCCTCCGTTTAGCTGCAATGTTTGGGGGCTGAATTCCCAATTGCAGGTAAGCAGAGATTGCAAATAAGCGGAGTTAGCTTGTAATAGACTGTGAGCCATGTGCTTCATGTTAGGTACACACTTTATGCATGTATTGCATCACTGTGGTCGCCTATTTATAAAGGATGCGCCTAACTGCAGTGCCTAGTGCTAAGGAGTAAACACAACGTATTGTTACTAACCAGCCTCAAATATAGTTTAATCATCTAATGTAGTCAGATTAGATTACAGTACATGTAATATACATACAGCCTTGCCGATCTGTAGCTGCTAATTTTCAATTAAGCAATGTCGTCATTTACTCTGTTAGTTCACACGCAACGAAAATAATCTGTAATTGCTGTCTGTGCCTGGTTCGGACGAATGGTCATAAATTTGGCTGGATTGTGCATGAAATGTTTCTTACAAATCACAGCCAGTTGACTCTAGGTAGGCTCATATAAAATCCAAGCTCTTCACTGCATTAGCAAACGTCAGTGCCATGGCAGGTGCAGTCTGAACGTCATCGACGTCGGACGTGTCCAGTCTCTCCTCCTCTTCTAGTTGATTAGCGGCTGGAGTAGACGCCTTCAGGCTTTCGCATATCTCTTCGTCTGTTTTATCTGCACTTGTTGGAGCATTACTGTCAATTTCAATGAAACATTCAAAGTCATAGTTGACATTCCATCAGGCAGCTGTAGCCCCACACTGCTGCTATCGTCCACAACTGCTGCTGAGGCACCCGGAACTGGGATAGTGCTCTTTCTCCCTCCACAGCTTTCACGAAGCTTGCCCGTCTGTAGCAGTTAACGATTGTTGACGTACTGACACGACTCCATGCATCCTTCTGCATGTGCAAACTGTCAAGTAGCGTCCGCTTATGGGCCAGCTCAATTGCTCTCATTGTTTCATTGTCACCTTGATCCATGATAGCCATCTGACGGAGAAGCATAAGGGATCGGTAATTTCGCTTGAAATTTGCTATTATGCCTTGGTCCATGGGCTGAACTAAGCTTACTGTGTTGGGCGGCATAAAAACGAGCTCGATGTTTGTCAGTCTGATGTCATCACTGTGTGCTGCACAGTTGTTACACAGCAAAACAATTTGTCGTCTTTTGGACCTCATCGAATTGTCCAGCTTATTCAGCCACTGCAGCCAAACTTCACTGGTCATCCAGGCGTTGCGATTTGCCTCGTATGCCACTGGAAGCTTCTTGATGTTTTTGAAGCACCTTGGCTCTCTGCTTTTTCCTATTACCAGCTGCGGCAACTTTTCTGATCCATCCATGTTACAGGCCAGTAGCAGCATCAGTCTGTCTTTTGCCACTTTAGTCCCAGCAGCTTCATGGTGTTTAAATGTTAATGTTCCCTCGGGTATGGCACGCCAATAAAGCCCAGTTTGGTCAGCATTGAAGATATCACGTTCATCATACTCTTTGATGATGTCAAGAACAACTTCAATTATCCAATGCTCTGCACCAAAATCATCAGCGTCCTACTTTTCCCATTGTTGCTGTTTAAACTGGTTTATCGTTTCTCGTTGCTTCCAGCGCTCCAGCCATCCATTTGTAGCATTAAACCCCTCTATGCCAAAGCTAACAGCAAGCTGATTGGCTTTTTCAATCAACATCGGTCCGCTAACTGGCAGCTGTCTGCTTCTAGCTTGGCTGAACCAACGCAACAAAGCGACTTCAACATTCTCAGATTTTCCTACCTATTTTCTTTTTCGGTCAGGATTAGCATTTTTTTGCCAGTCGTCAATCATCTGCTGCCATTGCTTAACAATGAGACAGATTTGACTGGGATGAACACCAGAGTGCTTGGCAACAGACACTTGACTTTCCTTACTATCAATTCGTAACACTTTTTTAACACTTCGACTCTATAACAGGGCTTTTAACGTTTTTGAAGTCTTACATGCGGCCATATTAGACTAGACCTAATGTAACGATATTCCAGAAAGTTTTCAAAAAACTAAATGATGTCAATCAGTTGATGTTCTTTTCAGATCTGTCTGCTTTTTAATTTGCTGAAATAACGGACACCACCCACGCATATGCCTGGCACTGTCGACTTTATATGGTGTCATCTCTCTCTCTGTACAGTGTATCAACTACAGTCGATTCCACTTGCGTGCACGTCGGTTGAGCGCACACTCCGCTTAGCTGCACATGACTTGCACAGTCCCTATTTGTATAAAGTCAAGTGCGGTCGACTCCGCTTAAGCGCACGTGGCCATATCGTCCGGAGATCGTGCACTTAAACGGAACTGTACAGTAAGTGGAAAACGGACACGCACGGCCTTTGCTATCCGAAGCTGACTGACTTGAAAATCATGAAACGGGAATATTAAAGGCATTGCAGCAAACCGGAAATTGCAGTTAAGCGAATGCAGTTAGCAATGTAGTGTATAGCGAAAAATACGGGCCCAAAACCCGCATTGCAGCTAGGCGGAGATTGCAGCTAATCAAATTGCAGGTAAGTGGAGTTGACTGTACACCCTACTATTTACAAAGGATACCCAGAGTTCTTTTATGACCACAGAGAGTCAAGGCCTCGGTTTGATGGCATCATTTTAACAGCACAGTGTCCCCATCACTGTTCACATTCACATTCAGACCACAGGGTCAGCATCCCCTGTTGGCCTCACCAACGCCTCTTCCACCAGCAACCAAAGCTTTTCCTAGGTGGTCTCCTATCCAAGTACTGACTGGGCCTGAACATGCTTAGTTTCAGGTGGGTGACCTGTTCTGAAGTGCAGGTGGTCTGGCTGTTTGACTGATCTCGATCCTTTCGTAATCTGCTTAATTCAGCATAGTGCTAGTGATGGAGCACGCAGCCCTGCTTTTCACAGCGGGGTCTAGTCATCCATAGACACATATGCGGACGGTTGTGGAGCTGCCAGTCATGCAAACCTGCAGAAGGAGCAACCTCTGAAAAGGATTTGGGGGTTTATGTTGACAGCACATCTTCATCAGATAAGCATTAATGTACAGAATCGCTTAAGAAAGGCAAATAAAATGTAAGGTTATATCAAAAAAACTTAAATTTAAGACTAGGGACTTTATGCTCATATAGTATAAGGCACTAGCAAGACCACATCTGGAGTCCTGTGTGCAGTTCTGGTCACCATGGCACAAGAAAGAAAAAGCAGCCCTTGAAGCTGTGCAGAGGACATCAGCCTGGTGCATCTCATTAGGACAAAGATTTAAACCCATTTAGTCTCAGGCAGAGTAGACTACATGGGGACCTCATCCATGTCTTCAATATCCTCAAAGGAGATCCAGTAGAATTCATTCAACTAAACGGAGAATCCCGTACTCGAGGCCGCCTTTGGTAATTAAGGACTGAAACCTGGAAGCTCTTGTTTACTCAGAGTTGTGGGACTCGGGGAGCAAACTTCCGAGACATGGAGTTGAAGGAGAAACCTCAATAACCTTCAAGAAGGATATGAGTGAGATATAGGGGTCCTTGATGGACTAAATGGGCTCCTCTCATTTGTCAAATTTCTGCTGCTCTTGGGATTGTGAGATGGACCATCCCTCAGGCTACGGCGCTAATCTCCGAGTTTCCATGTTGCCCTCCTTTGAAAATGCACACCTCATATGCTTTAACTTTTTCTTAAGGTCCATCATCATCATCATGTCGATCTCTTGATCCCTGTTGTGGGCAGATTCTTGTAGTCATTAGATACCCAGCCCTGATGCATACATTGTCAATTGTTTTTTTCGTATGCTGCCTGTTACTGGAGCACCCTTTACAAAACAAACAAAGGTATTTGAAGGAGGCACCTGAAGGAAAGCGTCCGGTGTCACTTATTCCTCTAGTCGTATAAATAAATAAAACGGTGACCAGATCAGATGTTGAAAAGCCTGGATTTCCTCCTTGTTAGAGGTGCTCGGTAATATTGTAATAATTTATAACCTGCCTTGTGATAGCATCTTCTTTGAATGAATCGGTGTAATGTGGCGAGTAAACGCATTTCACTGCTTGTCTTAGTAACTTAATCCGACGGAATACATTTTTGTGCGTTCTTTATTTTATTTTCATCTTTTGTTTTCTTTGCATTCTCTTAATTGCGTTGGTTGCAAAATTTAGCTTAGAACTAAACTGCCCCCATAGGTAGCAGGATTCCCCAATCACATCAAAGCAAAAAAAGATTGTGGGGCCTCAACGGAATCACAATTGTGTCAAAGCAGTAGGGCGACTCTCCTTGAAGGTTCCCATCGTGTCAAATTAATAATGATGGCCGCCCCGCAAAGCTCCCATCGCGTCGGAGCAATAAGGATTGTCTCTTGTGAAGTTCCCATCACATCGAAGCTATATGTGGGGGTCCCCCTTGAAATTCCATCACGCCGGAGTGTGCAGTTTTGCTTCCTGAAGTCAGTGAAGTGGAAGTTTTTCCACAACTGTGAGTGAGTGTTGAGGGAAGGGTGGGAGAGGTGGGGGGATTGAGAGGAAAGCTGAGGTTTACCTCTGGTACTGAAATCCCCAAATGCTGGTACCATACCATTTTAAAATGTATGTTTTTTTTTTTTTTTTGGTACTTTCCCAGTACTCCCAATATTCCACACAACCCAATACACTACTCTGCATACTCTCAGACACTGGATGTTAAATGCAGACGTCACTTGTTGGTGTCCAGAGGTGATAGATAGATGGTACTTTATTTGTACCAAGGTGGAAATTTCGTTTTTTACGGAAGCTTAAGAAGTACTGACTACCAGTAACTGCGCACTGCTGTAACGATAATGTGCAGTGAATCCACTTGACTTGAGCATTCCTAATTTTCATCTTCTTTCTCTGTACGTTTATCATTCGTTTGCTCAGAGGATGATGTGCTTGCTGCTTCCTGTGCAGCTCTTCTTCTCTCCACCCTAGCAGCCCGCTTCTTCTCTTCTTCCGTCGACATCTTTTCACGTTTAAACTGATTGTCAGTCTTTGTGTTGCAATTACTTAGTACATTTTCCTTAATGTTTCACTTAAGCTGGCACTTAAGTCTTCAATCTGCCTCAAGAATGATTTAAGATATGAAGAGGAAAGAGAAATGACGGCGAAGATGGTAAGGATGAGAACGGCACCCGTACGCATGCGCTGCCCTGCTGGCCGCTGCCAAGAGTTGATTCTACAATAAAGTAAAATAAAAAGAGGAAAAACCTTGGAGGTTAATCATCACCCTGAAAGCAGATAGTAGACATCACGTAGCATGTGCACCAAATTTCAGGTCAATAGCTCAAAACGGTTTGTGAGCTACAGGTGATTTAAAATCCTGGACAGCCACAGTAGTGTATTATATAAGAAGACTAAGAAACTCGTGGCCTCCCTGCCCTCACGTAAAGGCACTTATGTAGAATGAGCTGAACTTCTACACTTTGGCAAAACTGTGTTTTGTTTTCACCATGAAAAAAATTCAGCTTCCCAGTGAAGTCATCAGTGATGTGACTTTCCAAAGTAGTGCTCATCTGTCGGCATGCGTTTTTCTCTCTTGTTCTCATTTTTGCACTGTCTATCCTGTATTAAGCCTGAAGATGGAGTTCCTTGTCATGACTGAGGATCAATAAACACAATACATACAGTTGATAATGAAGGCCAAACATGTGTGTACCATGTCCTGGGGGATTGTCAATACTGTAGATCAGCTTGCAGGGACAGAACTTCAACATGATGATAAACGTTTCCACCCGCCATTTCTGCTTCACAGTAAGGAGACCAGGGTTTGTGTCCTCCCAGCATTGAGTTTGTATGTTCTCTCTGGGTCTGTGTGGGCTTCTCCCACAGTCAGAAACATGCAGGTTAGGTGAACTGGTCATCTTCTGGAGTTCTTTGTCAAAACGCTCCAAATACCATTAAACAGTGCAAAAAAAAAAGTCAAACGTTATCCTCGGCCACCGTGAATCCAAAAATAAGCATGACACCTCTGATCGTTTTCTTGTGTTTCATAAATATGTTTAGTCAAACTCACACTTTATTGGTTTTTCTTTCCGGATTGCACTCTTTTGAGCCCTGCAAAGGCCCGGCATACCTGTACATGTGCTTCATACCTTGCATCCAATGCCGCTGGAATTAGAATAATTACGGAGTTTTTTACTTCAATAAGATATTTGTTTGATTATTCATTACTTTCAAAAGTAATCGGACTACGTAACACACTTTACTTTTAATGTGCTTCACCTTCTGCTCTCAAGTTTAGCACCGCACATTCAGCTCATCGATGTGAATGTTGTGATTCCTGAAATACTGAAGACGTATTATTTTAGCCAGGAGGAGGAAATTGGCAATTGCTCAAACATCTGACTCTGGGAATTTATTTAGTGGACGCTTCTACCTGAAAACGTGCGAGAAACAAATACACACACAGGCTGACAGAGCGCAGTGGCCATGTGCAGACTAAAAAAAATCCTTACCAGTAATCCAGTTAAGGGTTTACATGGCCACATAATTGGGTTTTTCACAGAGAAATCTAACTCTTTTAGTCAGGTTTCTAAGAGGCCAATAATCTGATTTCTCCAGCTGGAGTAAAGGGTCTACATGGCATTTGAGAGATCGGGTTTCTTTGAATAACCGGGCTATCAAGGCGCTCCGTGATAAGGGCACCTAAAAGTCCATTGCACCGCTCTGATCGCCTCTCAACGAGTTCCGTTTCTCCTTTCCCCTTTGACTTCAGTGCATTTTTACTGAATTCTCTGATTTTCCCAAACATTTCTGTTTTTCACCAAACTTGTGGCAAGCGAATTTGGCGAGTTTCATTAATCCCAAATCCTGAGCAAAACGATTTTGTGTTTCCGTGAACGTAGCAGCGCATTTAGCGCTAGTTAGAACCGAGCTGCGAGTCGTGACTTGATTTGGAGACATTGTTCTCATTTCTGATATAACTGCTGTCATTATGGGTCAAATTTTGTAGCTGAGCAGCCACACAGTCGCAGTAGGTTAAAAGTTACTACATGGCATTTCAGAAATCAGGCTTCTCTAAATAACGAGGTTATTGTAAATACATGTAAATGTGCTAACTCAATCAAGATAGCCCTTAGGACAGCAATGACAGAGTGCCACCAGCATCAGTCGTTCATTCACACATGCACCCCAGGGCCGTCTTAACAGCATTATAGGCCCCCAGTGCAAAGCAGTGCACTGGGGCCCCTACCTACACAACCACTCAGAAAGTCGCAACATACAGAGATTAGCATGGGGCCCCAAATACGCTCATCAAAAATCACACAAGGAAACGATAAAAACACAAAGTCCAAGAAGAGCGAGTAGAAATTGTCAAGAAATGGGGGCTTGTCCTGAAATTAGGCTGTTAGAACGCGAGACGTTTCGAGGTGACGTACTTGTTAAAGACGGCACCAGAGAACAAGTGAAGAATTTCACTTTCCTCTGACCCTGTGACCTATGAAGACTTTTGTCCAATTAATTAAATTGCATGTGTTGTTTTTAGGTGTTACATTCAAAAAACGTTTACACCCGCCAGTCCATACCAGTGCCTCATGTCGTGCTTTAAGCGGCAAAATACATTTTAATGAACACATCACACAATTTCCTTCTGTGCTCTTTTAATTCCTCTCTCTGCATTTGAGTTTGTAAACCAGAGCACACAGAGTGTCATTCACAAAAATATTTTTGGATGGCACAGATGATTGACATTACAGGGCTCGGGAATCAGTGGCACATCATGAGATTAACGAAATTGCCGCACGAGAAGAGACATTTGTCAAGAGCACCAGCTTGAAACTCTTGACGGTCTCCTCCTGCCAGGCTGCCCTCCACACGATGTTTTGTTGATTCAGCTGGTGATAATAAAGAGCACCTGCCGTTTGTTAATGGTGGCCAGCTTGTCCTTCTCGCCCCAAAAACAAATCTGCTTGTTTTATTTGGTGCAGTGTTTACCATTCAGGCAGAAAGGAAAAAGGAGGGTCCGGAATTCCTTGTAAACACTCGGGCCTCTGAATTCACCTGATCAAAACCTTCTGGCATTTCTCCCTTGTGTTTTTGGGGTAAATGTAACATTTTTGGTGTGAGCCACTGAAGTGCTGTTCTTTCATATTCACAGTTCACCGCACTAATATGTTAACTAAAATTACATTTTTTTTTATTTCCAGTACTGAACGTTGGTCCTTCGCACTCTTGTCTCAACTACTCTCTGTTTTGCAGGTATAAAGGTTCCTCGGAATTTCAGACTGCTGGAAGAGTTGGAAGAAGGTCAGAAAGGAGTAGGAGATGGGACAGTGAGCTGGGGTCTGGAAGACGATGAGGACATGACGCTTACTCGTTGGAGGGGAATGATTATTGGACCACCCCGGGTGAGTCCTGCCTGCATTGAGCTTTTATTACACGCATTGAATAGTTGCTTGGGGTGATGAGGGGAACTCTACACTGCCTGTATGTCTAGATGCCTGAGGGTCACAATTGTTGTGTAACAAGTCACATGCTGGGGGGGGGCCTTGATATGCTAGTAAAATGACAATTTTTTTTAACAAGTTGTCTTAAGACTTCACGCGTTGATACAGCACATTAAGACTTCCTTATGTGTACAGCAAGACCTCTGTGGTGTTGATTTCTTTAACACTATAAAAGTTTCAAACATAGTAAATTCCTTTTTACGTATGATAGTGAGTGTGTGTTTATATAATAACTCTTTACATTTATATAGCACCGCTTCTCACTACTCAAGGCGCTTTACATGGTGAGAGGGGAGCCACTTCAATGTGTAGCATCCAAATGGATGATGTGACGGCAGCCATTTTTCACCAGTACACTCGCCACACATGAGCCATTAGGTGGGAAGGGATGAGAGAGAGAGACGATTAAAGACAGAGGATGATTAGGTTGACTAGGCCATGGATGGCATATATAGCCTGGACATCGGGATACAGCCAAGTCTTTATGAAGGATGCCCAGGGATCTTTAACACTAGAATTACCAACCACCTTAAATCCCTTCGCACCGCTCCGTCAGCGTCTTTTCTCTTGTAAATGTGTCGATAAGCAACCTGCTATCACATACCCCCACCGCCGCACAGTTTTCTCAGCTCAAGTCTGTTTACCTGCATGTCAGTTGCTTAGAGTTGTATAGAGTGAGAAGTCAAGCAAAATGACACTTTTTATGAATACTATATCCTTATTTGGAACACATGCATTTCATGTGTGTTCCGTGTCTACAACAATCTAAGTAAACACATCGTTAAAACAAATGTTTTTCATGTTTTAATAATTGACACAATGTAGACATGAAGTGTATAATCTGTGAAGCCTGAAGTTCAAATATCAAATGAACACTTTCACAAAAGGTACAAATATAACAGAAGAAGTGCGCTTCTATTCAAGAACATAACTGCAGAAAAAGAACCCGCGTTAGAGTACGACATTGACACGCGTTTGCTACGACCGCTTTGGTGGTGCAACGGTAACAACTGTTGACTGGTAATCAAAACTTGCCAGAATCAAAACTTCACAGGTTTGACCCCGGACGACACCGTTTTCAGAAGTGAGCTGCTCTTATTCTTACTATTTTAGAATAAAAACATACATTTGATATCAGTCTGTAACAGCCGGTGAAAATTTATGATACTTGTAATGGTTAGCTTTGTTTTGTTTTTGTTTTTTTTTATTCAGTTTTATTCTCTCAGTTGCATTCACGCTTCCCCCGATCTGACACTGCTGTTTTCACATAAAGACGTCCTATAACAGAGGTGAACTCAGATGGTGACGAGGGTTCTACATTGGAGAAAGAATTCACGTCGCACGTTTGCCGTCACTATACTTTGTATATGTACATGGGAAGCTCTGCAGTCTACTTGTGACTTTATTTTGTAGGAAGATAAGAAAATAAATCAAGGTAAATAGGTAAATAACATTCGATCTGGCTCTTATATACAAATACAGTGACGGCAGCTTCCACCTGCAGCTATAGACTCTTCAATACGCGAGCGAGTGAGCAAGCGACTCTCCACGCTGGTGTTTAGATCTGGACTAATCTGCATTTTATTCCCTACATGCTGGTGCTGATTTCTGTTTTCTGACCTTTCTAACTTGCAGACGGTGTACGAAAACAGAATTTACAGCCTTAAGGTGGAATGTGGCACGAAATATCCAGAGGTGCCTCCCTTTGTGAGATTTGTCACCAAGATCAACTTGAATGGAGTGCACAGTTCAAACGGGGTGGTGAGTATACTGTGTGTACGAGTGCAGCCTTCTGTCCTGTGTGAACAGATGAATAGCAGGGCTGTGTGGTTCAGTTCAGATTTGGAAGGACATTTCAAACATCATGAGGTTGCATCCCTGCCAGCCAAATGCTGTACTATGGCTGAACCTGTGTCTCTGACACCCCAATGGTCATGATATTTAACAAAGTGTATGAAATCAAATTATGCAAAAAGTCTCCTCTAGCATCATTCAGCTTTCCCACTGCTATAATACAAGGTGGCGCAGGGAAACGGGAAATCTTCAATTGATGTTCAATGCACAAATAAACACGTTACACAATACATCTAATGATGAAATGTACTGTGCAGGATATGCAGTTAATGATGGTAATTAATATTCATTCAGTATTCATTTTATGTTTTGAAGAAAACATCATGAAGGTGTTGTCCATTTCTCCGTACACATTCTTGACAGCATGTTGCGGAAATTCTGCATTGCTCGACGTAACACGTCAAGAGGGATGCCAGTGATTTCCTCTTCAATCCTCGATTTTAGTTCAGCAATGGTAGCAGGATGTATGCGGTACACTTGGCTTTTAAGATATCCCCACGGAAGAAAAATCAGAAACGGTGACATCTGGAAAGTCACCCTTGCGTGAAATGACGCGCCTTCCAAATAATCTTTCGAATAGCTGCCATCGATTGTCAGGCAGTATGTAAAGTGGCTCCACCTGGGAACTACTTTTTTTATGGCTGAATCTGTTTCTTTGAAGTTACGCACCCTTGTTATAATCGCATTAGCAGACGGGACACGATTATGACGTCCAAACTGGCAATGACGCCGGAATGACCTTTGTGTATTAGTCACACGATCACCATTCTTATAAAAGGCTTTCACAGTGAATGCTCATTCCGCACCACTCCACTGCTCCATTATATCTAATGGCAAGGGGTCCTAAACGAGGTCACAAACAACTGCCGACACCCCAGGGTCGCCAACACCTAGTTCTAAATTTTCTCGTTTCCCTGCGCCACCCTGTATAATGACATCAGAAAGGCTACTGCACCAGCAAATGGTAGGAATTTGCTCCTCTGCTGCTGCTGGCCATCTTACTCAGTTTATATAAAACGCATTCCATGATGAGTCCCGTTTCTGCATATCCAGCTCCATACTTTGGCTGCTCTTTCCAAGAGTTTCTGTTATACGTGTGGTAAGACCTGATCAAAGGCTTTTTCTGTATCCAGAGATAGTGTGACCTCCCTACTTCTATTGTACTTGAAATGGTGGAACATCATAGAAGGCCCATGGTGCCCTGACATACTGTACATGTCCATTATAGGAGTGGGTGGAAACTCGTATTACGTGGTATCCCAGTACTGAAAAACCCCAGTTTTTAAAATGGTATCGTGCCAGGATTTTGGTCATTTCAGTACTTGAGGTAAATGGTAGTTTTCAAGCACCTCTATACCACTTATTGTGCCAACCTGGATTCACAAAGTGAACAATCCGCTCTTGGAATGTTTAGATTTACATAAACTCATGGGAGACTCCAAAGTGGAATGCCAAGTGTGGTGTAGTAGGTAGGCACACAGTTGTGCAGCAGAGCCAGGAGGTGCACGTGTTTGTGTGCTGGGGGAGTGAAGCCGCTATGTGATGGTTTATCAGTTATTTGCTTTGGTACTGAGGTCTGTAAGCTGGTATTGATGCCAAAGTCACAGATTAACTGCCAATCCAACTCTGATGGGAACTTGACACCACAGCTGTTCTAAGACATACAGATGAGGTAAACTGGCTTTGCTAATTTGGTTGGTGGGTGTGTGTGTTCGCCCTGCGATGGACTGGTGCCCAGCTGTTATGCCTGCCTTGCATGTTATGCTTGTAGAGAAAGGCTCTGGTTGCCCTGTGGCAAAGATGAGCAGGCTAGGAAAATGGATGGATGGATTAATGGACGTTCCATGCATTGCCCCCCTTTGTGTGTGGTTCTTCATGCCCATTGTCGGCAATACGAAATGAAATTCTCATTTGTCTTTGGCACTCTGTCTTTCTTTCTCTCCCTGTTCTCTGTTCCCTTGTTATCCTGCTAGGTGGACACCCGTGCAGTGCCAGTTTTGGCGAAGTGGCAGAACTCCTACAGCATCAGGGTGGTCTTGCAAGAGCTGCGACGACTCATGATGTGCAAGGAAAACATGAAACTCCCACAGCCCCCCGAGGGACAGACCTATAGCAACTAAATGTCAGCAGCGGCGGCCAGCTTTCACTGTTTTTTGTCCACCACTCCTTCCTTCCGTCTTTCTGCTAGTGGCATTTGTGCAGGCTTCAATGAAATTTCCAGCCTCGTGGTGACACTGCTGAGGAGCGCAGACAGAATTCGAGTGAGCAAGAGAGACAGACAAATGGTGACCTTTGGCTCCACAGGAAAAAAAAAAAAAGACCACTGAAAACGCCATATTCAATATTTTTTTAGTTTCCATTACTTGATTCGCCTCATATGCTGGCTGTGAAGTATACATCTTTATTCCCGAATGTAAAACTGTGTGACTTTTTTTTTTTTGGTTTTTGGCACAATAATGACAAACAATCAGTACAGAACGTTTCTCATTGGTTGAATCCTTGTTTGCTACCCCATACTGCACACGAGACCACCACCGTAAAGCGCGCCGCCGCTCTCCTCGCTTTAGCGTCCAGCCAGCCGTCATTTCCCGCACTATGCAATATCGAAAAAAGCACGTGAACTGGAATCGGCTGCTGGCTCGCACCCAACACGAGGGGTCACGGAGGGTCAGCGACACCCACCACCCCACCTTCTCTCTTTTTTTTTTTTTTAACCCCCCACACACCCACCCCCATTCTATTTTGCGCTGTCATTTGCTTAAGATGACAAGACATTTTTTTATTTTTTTTGCTTTTCCCATTCTGTACTCTGAGGTCAAGTTTACTGTTTGATTAAACCCAAACCTCCCCATTCGCCTTTCACCTTTAATCGGCCACAAAAACAGAAAACCAATTCAGTGCAACTTGCTATGCTTTTTATCAGAAATGACTTGCAATCTGCCCCACCGTTTGGGGGGGGGGGGGGGGGTGATAATTACTTGGGAATTAGTCACATTTCTCTGTCTTTGGTATTTTGTGTGACTTTTTATTGGAGATGTCATTGATTTATATTGATTTTTTTTTTTCTTTTCAAGAATAATTCATATTAGAAAGATATTTGTTAACTGCCAAAGCAGAGTGTTCATGCAAAGTTGACAGCCCTTTCTGGATACTGTTGGTTAATAAAAATACAAAATACAAATAGTTGAAAAATACAACTTAACACTTCTTGTGCTTTTTTGTTGTTGTTTCCTTTGAGTATTTTTTAGTGAGACCACCTTGGGTGGGGGGGGGAAACTTACGTCATCTTTCAACTCTCTGACTCTTAACATGCAGGCATGTGAAAAAGTAAGTACACCCCATGATAATTTTATTTTTTCTCTTTTAACTTTTTGTCCTCCCCATGGGAGTTATTGACACTTTCTTTTTGCGAACGGCGTCAACCGGTGAAGGTGACAGGCTTGAATGAATGACACAAAATCAACAAGGTGTGTTCATTCTCAGATCGAGAGGGGCTGCTGATCTCGATTGGCCGATTTTCAAGTCAGTGGTTCTAAAACCCAGCCCTTGGGGGTCCTGTGCCTCCACGTTTTTGTTCAGTCAGTAATAATACGAGGGAAGTTCAAAAAGTTAGCTCACTTTTATATTTTCATTGGAAACGGTGAAGGCGGGAGGGAGGAGTAGTAATCGGGCGTTAAAACGTTGGTACGGCATTGGGAAAATTACATCGCAAATGAGGTGTCCATGTAGAAAAGTGATGTCATTTGTTTTTGAAATTCTTAATAGAGTTTGAAAAAAAGTGTGGAAACTCTTTGAACGTCCCTCGTATGTCGTAGGACCTGATATGAAAAAGTAAAGCGAAACAGCTCTGTGAACGGAATGTCGATAACACAGGTACAGTACACAGAAATGGTTTGGATTATTTTATGTGAGTTTTATATATTTTTTGGGCACTGAATTCAAGAGTGAAAACTGTTTTTCTCCATCATGTAACTTTCCTTTACTAAACACATTTTTAGCTGTCAGGTTTTTTTTTTTTATTGTATTCACACTATAATTTATTAAACATCAGTGTTTTATTTTTATGATAATGTGCTTGAATTTAATATTTTCTCATTTCCAAATCTACGAGGGATGTTCAAAAAGTTTCTGCACTTTTTTTAAAAACTATTTAAGAATTTCAAAAGCAAATCACATCACTTTTCTACAAAATGTTTCCGCACTTTCGTAGTAGTAATTGGGCGTTAAGTTGGTACGACGCTGGGAAAATTGCATCGTAAAGGAAGGCGACCATGTAGAAAAGTGATGTCATTTGTTTTTGAAATTCTTAATAGAGTTAAACTTTTTGAACGCCCCACGTAATTAATAATGATGGTGGACCTTATTTTGGTAGCTGCTCTTTTTTCCCTTTCTGCATACAGAAAATCGGAGCAGTGTGATTTTTACATATATGATCCATTTAGAAATCTTCATTTTTGATATAGCTTTAAATGCCTCGCTCTCTTTTGTTGTTGTTTTCTTTGTTTTGTGCCAGTTACATTCTGTGTAGTTTGCTCCCTTTCATTGTATTAATAACAAGCAGAGCCGACACCCAGGCAGATGACAATGAATAATGAAAGGCCACAACTCGCATCTGCGTCAGCGATTAGGAAATAATGGATTAAATAACCAGAACACCTGGAAAATCAGAATGAAAACACTTAAAAAGTAAAAAAACAAATCTTTCAAATCAAAATTTACCAAACTTGACCCTAAAACATAGAGGTTAGGAGCAGGTGCTGATACAGCACATTGCCGCACCCAACACAGGACCCGAGTGCAGCCATGCAACGGGTGACACCTCAGCACCACACCACAGTAGTTAAGATGGAATGATACACTGGGAGTTTTTTTTTATGGTGGCCGGAGTGCCAATTCTGCCACCAACTCCCAGGTTTTTTCCAGCAGGTTAACGTCATGCTCAGGACGGAGCAATTCCAGGTTAAAGGTCTTGCTCCAAGGGCCCAACGGAGTAGAGTCACTTTTGGCGTTTATGGGATTTGAACCGGCAACCTTCTGATTACCAGTGCAGACCCCTGGCCTCAGAGCCACCACTCCGCCCTAAACACAGAAACTGGGAAATAACGGCTCACTTAATTAGGCCGGGAGTCCAATTAGAAGAACAAAAACCTGCAGCCCCAGGGGGGTCCTCAGGAATAGGTTTAGGAGCCACTCTCCCGGACGACACGATCAGTGATCAGTACTTTTTTTTTTCCAGAACTTGCTTTTCAGTTACGGTCATTTAGTTGTAGTGCTCCTTTACATGAGGCATTACGGTAGTTAAGGAATCGCATGTGGCGGTTTGTCATCGTATTTCTGATAAATGGAGCTGACAATCAAGACATTTGGAGAGTGTGAAGGCAGGAATACTAATTAACAATTCTTTACATTTATATAGAGCCTTTTCTTGCATCTTTAATAAGTGAGTAGGGAGCCACTTCAACCACCACTAATGTGCGGCAGCCATTTCTGTGGCAGTATGCTTACCACACATTAACTGTTATGTGGTGAAGAGGTGAGGGAGACAGCCAGTTAGAGACAGGGGAACATTAGGGGACCAGAATGACCAGGCTGTGCTGAGGCAATTTAGCCAGGACATCAGGATATACTCTGCTCTTTATGAAGGATGTCCAGGGATATTTAATGACCATAGAGAGTCAGGACTGCGCTGTTTTAAAAGCATAGTGTCCCCATCCCTGTACTACAGCATTGGGCTCCATATTCAGATCACAGGGTCTGTGCCCACTGCTGGCCCCGACAACACCTCTTCTAGCAGCAACCCAAGCTTTTCCTGGATGGTCTGCCGTCCAAGTACTGGCCAGGCCTGAGCATGGTCAGCTTCGGGAGGAGGACCTCTTCTGAAGGGCAGGTGGCTGCTGACTTTTACTTGAAAGAAAAGGGAGAAATAAACTGAGGAAAGGGAATCTGAGGAGTCGTGCTGTGCTTGGGGTGGAATGGCAGAGTGTAAGAAAAGAGCGGAGTCTTCAGAAATTAAGAGAATGAGTTCAGACCGTTTTGTTTTGTCCCGTACTTTAAACGGACCCTGCTTGTTTGAGTGTGGATGCTGTATCTATCTGTTATATACAGTAATCCCTCCTCCATCGTGGGGGTTGCGTTCCAGAGCCACCCGCGAAATAAGAAAATCCGCAAAGTAGAAACCATATGTTTATATGGTTATTTTTATATTGTCATGATTGGGTCACAGATTTGCGCAGAAACACAGGAGGTTGTAGAGAGACAGGAACGTTATTCAAACACTGCAAACAAACATTTGTCTCTTTTTCAAAAGTTTAAACTGTGCTCCATGACAAGACAGAGATGACAGTTCTGTCTCACAATTAAAAGAATGCAAACTCTTCAACGGAGTGCGCGTCAGAGAGAGAAAAGCAAACAAATCAAATAGGGCTGTTTTAAGTATGCGAAGCAACGCCGGTACAAAGCTGCTGAAGGCGGCAGCTCACACCCCCTCCGTCAGGAGCAGGGAGAGAGAGAGAGATAAAAAAAATCAATACGTGCCCTTTGAGCTTTTAAGTATGCGAAGCACCATGCAGCATGTCCTTCAGGAAGCAGCTGCACAGAAGGTAGCAACGTCCCTATCGTCTAGGTGTGCGAACAGCCCCCATGCTCACACCCCCCTACGTCAGCGCAAGAGAAAGAGAAAGTAAGCTGGGTAGCTTCTCAGCCATCTGCCAATAGCGTCCCTTGTATGAAATCAACTGGGCAAACCAACTGAGGAAGCATGTACCAGAAATTAAAAGACCCATTGTCCGCAGAAACCCGCGAAGCAGCGAAAAATCCGCAATATATATTTAAATATGCTTACATATACAATCCGCGATGGAGTGAAGCCGCGAAAGGCGAAGCACGATATAGCGAGGGATCACTGTAGTGCCTTTCACTTCTATCTATCTATTTATACACATATAACGTCTATCTGTATGTTTGTCTACTTTCCACAAGAGAGAACTACTTAATGGATTTAGATTTTTTTATTTCTACAATTTGCTTGAACATTCCGGTTGATTTTGCGACTTGACTTATAGCACTAAGTATCACAGTTCGCTTCTGGTACTGATTTAATCCCGCGAATCCGAGAGAGAGGCTGGGGGGCGGGGCCCTCCTTACTCACGTGCCAGCCTCCGTTTGAGTCGCTCTACCTTTCGCCACATGTTGGAGTGCACCTCGCCTCCACTTAGCTAGTGATACCTGTTTGTTCAGCAGACATTATCATCTACAGATTGCTAAGGAGTAACACTTGCCATTTTTAAGAGAGAGATCAGAAGTGTGTTTTAGAGGGTAGCGGCTAATATCACGACCATATGACGCTCTCCCGTCACAGCTGAACATGATCTCAGACACAGTGCCAGCGTTTGATGTTGGAGTGCACCTACCTGACGCTTGGCCAGAATTACTTTTTTTAAAATGTTTTTATTGGATTTTAAAGTTTCTCCTGTTTCATTACTACGTGGGTGGAGCCTCAGGGGACAGCTAGTGTATGATAAGTAAGGAGCTCTATCAAAAACTTGAAAAGAAATATATTAGAAGGCAACGGTTGTATTAACTGTCAGAAATGTAGAGAAACTGTTAATGAATTTATTTTCACCAGCAGAGATTTGAATGAGAGTCCTTGAAGGGCAGCAACCATGCAGAGTGCAGGCTTGGTAGCACATGTCCCATAAATTGAAAGTGTTTCTTTGCAGTGTCCACGCTTGTGGCACACACCACATTTGGTAGTTGGTGACGTTTGTGCTCGGCGGGAGGCAGAACGTCCATATTGTGCCGTCAAACTGCTTTGAGTTGCAGAAACACCTTTGGGGCAGCAGGCTGCATCAGAGCTTACAGGGTCTCCGCATCATTCATTTGATTGTCACGATCTCGATTGCTGTTGTTATCATTAAAATATTCATCTTGCAGTAAATCTAATTATGCTAAAAACATCTGCAGCTTTGTGCCTTTTCTCAGTGACATAACTACGAACTGTCTGTTTATAACACCATTTACTGCAAGCTGTTGTCACCAAAAAAAATTTTCTGACTGTCCACCAGATGGCAGTACTGTAGTAGGCAGCGGAGATGCAGCAGCGAGCTGGCAGTGTGCTGAGGTGCGAGTTCATTCGCTGACTCCGTGAGACTCAACATGACTCGTACCGCGCGTTCAAAGTGTTAATTAGCGGCCAGATGTGCCGATTTCACGGGTGAACTTATTAAGTATGGCAGCCTTGTATCTTCATGATAAGCATAAACGTTTTATTAGAATTATGGCTTATACATGATTTTTTTATGGCTTATTTATTATGGATCTTTCTTCAACAGATTCACGGATCATGACTTTGCTGATAATGCTGTGATATTTGCGGAGTCAATGGAGGCTCTGACCGAGGTGCTCGAGAGACTGAGTGAGGAGTCTTGAGTGACTGGGCTTGCGAGGGTCCTGATAAAACCCAAAGAACCAGGCCTTTAATGAGCTCTTGGGTGCAGCCATCAGCAGTGTGTCTGTCTGCGGAGAGAGTGTCGACCTTGTTGAGAGGTTTAGTTACCTTGGCAGTGACATTCATGCCTCTGGTGACTGTTCCTATGAAGTCAGTAGACGGACTGAGAAACCATGGGGGGGGGGGGGGGGGGGGGAGTCATGAGGTCGCTGGAAAGGGGTGTGTGGTGGTCCCAATATCTATACAAAAGGATGAAGGTCCAAGTCTTTAGAGTCCTGGTGCTTCCTGTCTTGCTATATGGTTGCGGGACATGGACGCTATCCATATTACTAACCGAGAATGGTAAACCGGATGGCATGGCGATGGGGCCATGAGATGTACTGCGCAGGCGTACAGCGCGCGTCTCATAAACCGCACGCGAAGTCTTATCCACCGCACACGAAGGAGTCACGGCCCAAAAACGACAGAGCTCAACTGACGTGAATGAGTAATGAAGCAACAACGTGCCCATGGCCTACGACTACCGACACAGCCACACAAATAAGAGGACTCTGCGCTGCAGCCCAGATTCAAACGAAAGAGGCTACGGAGGCCCCACGGGTCCATAAAGTACAGAAGGCGCAGGCTTCAGCGCCATATTGTGAGTGGCACCACTGCGGAGTGAAGTAAACGCGCGTCTGAAACTGCGGAAGCAAAGCAGGCACGGGTTCAAAACGAACGAGCTCGACTAACGGATATACAAACAATGTATTTCAGGATACCCAACGCCGGGAGTAGGCGAGCAGGGGGCGGAGCCCCCTTGTCCAGTGACCTGAGACGAAGACTGGACTCCTTTGGTACTGTGTCTCTTTGGAGAATCCTTGGGTACCGTTGGTTTGACTTTGTGTTGCTTATGGAGTCCCGAATGAGGCACATGACCAGCATTGTGAAGGAGCATCAGTTAAGGCACTACAGCCATGTGGCGCGTTTCCCTGAGGGTGATCCAGCTCATAAGATCCTCATTGTTGGGGACCCAAGTGGCTGGACCAGGCCAAGGGGTCGCCCATGTAACACCTGGCTGCGGCAGATAGAGGGTCATATCTGGAGGGTGGGACTTGACCGCGAGACTGCCTTGGGGGTTGCAAACTGGGATCCCGAGTTATTTCGTCGTGTAGCGGGTGTGGTGACACACTGTACCAGTGCATGCTTCCCAACTTGACTTATTATGGATAAATATTTTTGCACATTTTATAAGTTAGAAAAG
Source organism: Erpetoichthys calabaricus (assembly GCF_900747795.2). Lineage (NCBI taxonomy): Eukaryota > Metazoa > Chordata > Cladistia > Polypteriformes > Polypteridae > Erpetoichthys > Erpetoichthys calabaricus. Next base: position 165,826,378 of record NC_041403.2, on the reverse strand, counting down.
TATTTAGGTTATTATTTATGGCCACTTAACTGTAAGCCTGCAGAATTTCATTTTACGAGTAAAAAAATGAACAGTTTTTAACACCTGTGGTGTGCAGTTTAATAAAGTATTTTAATATGGAGCGTAAGAATTGTACATAGTATTATTCAGGAGCTTAGTGTAAAAAATTAAAACAATTCTGAATAAGGCCAAAACATGCAACATGAAATCGATGATCGACCCTAAAACCTCAACAGAGCACCCCTAATTCTTACAATCTAACCAAACAAAAATGAACACTGAAAATGTACGTGTAATCCTACACTTGGCACCACTTCCGATCCGTCCGATCAGATTTGAATCGGGTGCTGCAGATGAGGCGCCAATGAGGAGAAGAGCCTCCTTCGGGCGCCCGCACCACCTGACCTGGCTGTCTTATTTAACTCTCTGAGGGCTGAATATTTTTTTCCAAAATGCTACATTTTCTGAAGAGCACACAAAGCAATGGGATTCGCACATAAATCAGCATACAGCGTCTGTTGTCACCGCGTGTTCTGCTTCTGGAGACTCGATGGCCCGCAGGAGTGTGCGGCGGGTCGGCTGCCTGGCTCGCTCTCTGAGTGACGGTCACAGTGTGACGCAATCCGGTTTGTACCTCATGTTTTAAGTGTTGCTGTAGGGAGCATCAGCTACAAAGAGGTGTTCGGCACCCCGATCAGCTGATGCCGGTACGTTCGGTTTGTTTTCATCTCCAGATCACTTGCATCAAAATCAGGAGTCCAACCAGTCAAGAGTCTCATTTAGCGATAATACACAAAACGCCATGCGGACTAATTTGCTTTGTGCGTTCACTTCGGTCTCTCGCCAGGTGTCCAGAGAAGGCTGCGATACCTATGACAGCGATCAGGCGATGCCCACAATGTCAGTCACAAAATGCCCTTTAACCCTCCTACTACCCTAATCTTAACCGTAGTGTAATGGGGGCCTAATGTTAATCACAGTCTAATGCAACCTTTTTTCCCCTGAGAGCCACTTTTACAAAATGAAAATGGCCGAGAGCTCCTCATGTTTTCTAACGTTTATTCTCATAGCTTATTTCAACCCAAACAAACTGAATAAGCTTGTTTTGCCTGAATATTTACAAAATGTCCATTTCCACAACTCACATTTTGCATTGAAACATCACAAAAAATATTGAGTTCACCTGCGAGTGCATTTTGTACGTCTGTATGCATTTCCTAGTGGATCTCAGGAGATCCGTGAATGTTGTCAAAACAAAACAATGCAATTCCAAATCTGCAGATGTGACTTATTCCTTTGTCATTTTGTCACATGTCACTGTGTCACTTTATTCACAGGTCCAGTTGCATGTTTGAAGTGTTTTTTAGTTCGTCAGATGACGGGCGCTGAGGTGTGTGGTAGAGTGGAGCCCCTTAGGGAGTCATTTCAATGTTCGTCTGTCAGTCGTGTTCTGACCTTTGATTTCATGACATTCGTGTCACAGACTCACAGAGGTATGGAGACCCAAACAAAGCAGACATTTTCAGAACTGTTTGGTGAAGATTCTTCTAGTTATCAGGCTCTACTAAGCTCCAGAAATACTGAGAATGCTGTTGAGACTTTAACCACATTATTTTGAAAGTTTAGTAATATATAAAATCTGACGTCTCTCTGTCTGTATGTCTGTCCGCTTTCACGATAGAACTACTTAACAGATTTCGATCAGGTTTTTTTTATAGAATTTGCTTGAACATTCCGGTTGATTTTGCGACTTCTCTCATTTCGCGGTAACGATTTATTTGTGCGAATCTGAGAAACACGCAGCGGGCCGAGGGGGGCGGGGCCTTCCTCTCACTCGCCAGCTTCAGGGCCGTGTGCCTCAACTCCGCTTAGCTAGCGAACGAGAGAACAATTGAATTCAACTTTGTTTGATATTTAAAATAAACTGTTACTTTGGTCTTGAGGAGTTTGAGTCCGGATATTCTCTCAAGTGTCTGCTTCATTGAAAAGAGAGATTGCAATTTAGATTGTGCATCGTGATTTTGTGTTAAAAGGATCGTGATAGGATTTTTTGGAAAGATCGCCCACCGCTAATTTGAGTAATCAAGTTTTCAAATTTATGTATTACTCATTAACCCTTTGGCGAGCTACCAGTAGCTCATGAGCGATGTGTTGGAGCCCCCTGGTCTAATGAGATGGGTGTTACGTGACTGACGTTGAGGGCGTCTCGTGATGTCGGGGCCTTATGTGACTGACATCATGGGTACTGCGGCCTGCAGTTACACACTGTTGGACATCGATGCCATTTTAGGGGTTGTTTTGATCGTCGCTACTCGTGCCCACGCGGAGAATCGAAGTCGGACCAACGAAGCTAACTTTATCTCGAACAAAGAGAGTCGAACTAAAACGTAAGAGCGAGTTTTGTCCCCATTTACTGCTGATCACCGTCCTCTACCTCAAAATTTCGACTGAAGTTGACATCCATCCAGGAAAGAGTTAAAACGCAGGTATGGAGGGTGTGTGATGCCATCATGCCAACCTCAAAAGAACTCTCAACAAGACCCAGAAAGAAGTTTGTGGATGTCGATGAGTTCTGGCAGGGGGTTTCAGATGATTGACGGATTTCAAATAATTTGGCATTACATCACAGGAGAAGGGCGGCACGGTGGCGCAGGTGGGTAGCGCTGCTGCCTCGCAGTTGGGAGACCCGGGTTCGCTTCCCGGGTCCTCCCTGCGTGGAGTTGGCATGTTCTCCCCGTGTCTGCGTGGGTTTCCTCCCACAGTTCAAAGACATGCAGGTTAGGTGGATTGGTGATTCTAAATTGGCCCTAGTGTGTGCTTGGTGTGTGGGTGTGTGTCCTGCGGTGGGTTGGCACCCTGCCGATTGGTTCCTGCCTTGTGCCCTGTGTTGGCTGGGATTGGCTCCAGCAGACCCCCCGTGACCCTGTGTTTCGGATTCAGCGGGTTGGATAATGGATGGATGGATCACAGGAGAAGAACCTCATACCAGCTGTGGTAGATGACTGTGGTGGAAGTTCACAGGGTTGGGGTTGTTTTGCTGCCTCGAAGTCAAAGCCCCGATTTGAGTTCCATTGAAATGTTGAATCGGGCAGGACAGGCGAGAAAACCCACAAACGTCTTTTTCGGAAATGGGGGAGCAGTCAAACATGTCAATGGTGGAGACGGGTGGGCAGTTAACGCAAAACGCCTATGACCAGTCAATTCAGCCTAAAGGGGGCCACAGCAGCGTCTTAGGCCAAGGGTGGACTTATACTTTTTTTTTGCCAGTAGACCGTTACATCTGTTGGTATTTTTGTTGAATAAATTATTGAAGGAAAAATGTTCCTGGTGTCTACTTGGGTAGACCACCTCTATCTGTAGACACAGTTTGCCTGTTCAAATACACTGGCAAAGTCAACAGTTTCCAGGGGGGCGTCCTTAAAGTCGTGGCCAAAAGTTTGGAGAAGGACACAAGTGTTGGTTTTCACAAAGTTTGCTGCTTCGGTGTTTTTAGATCTTTGTGTCAGATGTTCCTGTGTAGACTGAAGTAGAATGAGAAGCAGTTCAGAAGTTTCAAAGGCTTTTATTGACAATGACATGAAGTCAATATTTGCAGTGTCGGCCCCTTCTTTCTTTTTCAAGACCTCTGCAACTCAGTCTGGCAGGCTGTTCATCAACTTCTGGGCCAAATCCTGACTGATGGCAGCTGTCCAATCTTGACATAATCAATGCGTGGAGTTTGTCAGAATTGGTGGGTTTTTGATTGGCCGCCCACCTCTTGAGGATTGGAATTGAAGATCTGGGGAGTTTCCTGGCCATGGACCCCAAATTTCAATGTGCCCACTTAGTTCTCACTTTTGTCTTCTGGCCCGGTGGTCCCATCATGTTGATCACCCAAACTGTTCTCAGATGGTTTGCAGAAGTTGCTCTCGGCTGATGTTTTTGGTCCCATTCTTTATTCGCTGGCTGTGTCCTTAGGCCAATTTGTGAGTGAGAAGCAACCCCACGTGACACGAGTGGTCTCTGGATGCTTTTACTGTTGGCGTGACACAGGACTGATGGTAGCGCCGCTCACCTTTTCTTCTCAAACAATCGAAAAGGGGATTCATCAGAGAAAATGACTTGACCCAGTAGTCCTCAGCAGTCCAATCCCAGAATCTCAGTCTGTCCCTGATGTTTTTCTTGGCTTCTTTGCTGCCCTTCTTAACACCCACCAGGCCATCCTCCAAAAGTCTTCGCCTCACTCACACCTGCCTGCTGCCATTCCTGAGCAAGCTCTGCCCTGGTGGTGCCCGCAGCTGACTCAACCTTCAGGAGACGCTCCTGGCACTTGCTGGACTTTCTTGGGTGCCCTGACGCCTTCTTCACCTCTCTATTGTAACTCAGAGTGACCTCCAGCCTTGTCCTCGTCACTGTCACCTGTGTTAACAAGAGGATCACTGAAGTGACGTCAGCAGGTCCTTTGGTGGCAGGGCTGACATGCAGTGGTTTTTTGGGATGAAGTTCATTTTCATGGCCAAGAGGGACTTTGTAATTAATTGCAATTCATCTGATCCCTCTTCAGAACATTCTGGAGTCTATGCAAATTGCTATCCTAAAAACGGTAGGCAGAAGACTTTGTGGAAATTCAAAACTTTTGGCCCGGCTGGTTTCCACAGCTGACTATAAAGATGATAAGCCGGTGATTCTCCACAGTTGTGTGATGATTTCCTTTTGGTCGGCTACACGATTGTGGACTTGCGCTGTGTCCGTAGCCCCAGTGGTGGTAAACTTTCCACTTTTCATCAGTCGGGTTCTCTTGTTGTTTTCTGGGTGTAAAGATGGCCACTCCACGCTCTGTGGGCACCAAAGAGGAGCAGCGAGCACTCGGTGGCCTTGTGGTGTATTGGGGACTGAAATCCTGGCTGGTTGGTGGCCCGAGTCACAGTATGGATGTGGACAGACGTCCCACCCCACATGTAACGCTTGTCTGACCAAAGGGAGTTGTGGGACTCGGGAACAAACTACCGAGACCCGCAGCTGAAGCAGAAGGACCTTGAAGAAGAATCGGGATGAGATGTTAGGACAGCTGAGCTGTTAGTGACACAAACGGGCATCGACGGACTGGGGTGGGGGGGTCTCCTCTCATTTGTCGGGGTCCGTTCGGTGAAACACTGTCTCTCCATGTTGTGCAGAACGCCGCCGCCTTCTTTGGATTTCAGCCCCTCGCACACCTTCAGCTCATAAAAAGCAGACCACCGTTGATGCACCGGCCAGGTTTACCCCAAGGGAGTCTGATCGAGGGAGAGTGTGAGCGATGAAGGGCGACGCTCTGACACACCGCCAGTCCACACGTGTAAAGGGAAAGCCGTCACAGGAGTGAGGAGGATTATTGACTGTGATGTGGACGCCTCGAGACGTGACCGTCATTTAAACACGATGGACAGAGAAAGGGGATATCATGGGGGGGGGGGGGGATCCAACCATTATCCAACCTGCTATATCATAACTACAAGGTCACGGGGGTCTGCTGGAGCCAATCCCAGCCAACACAGGGCGCAAGGCCACCACGGGGGGGGAGGTTAGATTTTTGTAATAATTCAGCAAAGAAATGGATGACGTTTCAGTCGGTGGTAAAGGTAGGACCCCCCCTCGGCTCTAATAGCTGGCGCCTCGACATTAGGGGGTTCCCCATTGTACAGAGAGGGGTCTCGTGTGCACAGCTCTTTTATACCCACAACACGTTCCCCAGACGTGAATCCACTTGAGGACCCCCGGACCACCGTGTATCGGTGCGTCTGACGCCACCACAGACTGTCTGGGGGCTCACTGATCCTTTATGGAATAAAAATAAACAGACAGATAATTCAATGTGAAAGCTAACCAGAGTCCGATTGTCGTCAGCACCCTGATGTCGTTTCATTTCTATAAAACTAATCTTTTGTTAAATGGCTGCTGCTCGTCATCGCTGCTTTATAGTTTTTGGACTTTATGGCTGAAAGATTTATTTATTTCATTTTCTTCCACTGCCCACATTTCTGCCAAGCATCTTCGTCTTTGGTCTTTCGCTTCTCTTTCCCCAGTTGACAGATTTCATTTCATTTCCATTCTCTTGTCATTTTTTTAAATCCTCCACCCATCCAGCCAGCCAGCACCCCCCCATACTTCCTTCTTGCTTTTCTCTTCCTCTGTCTCGTCTTCCCCGGCCTGTCACTTTAGGCCGTGGCCCTCTGCGTTGGCAGCCAGTGCTACCGATGAGTGGCATGAAATTTGATGAGTGCTGAAGGACGAGGCCGCAGTCCAAACTACGACGAGAGGGTTTGGTGACACGACGAGGTAGGGAGGACCTCCGGAGTCTCAAGTGATGCCATTGTGCCTTTCACATTGCAACACGTCACACTCTGGGCTTCATCACGTAGCGCGCCAACCCCCCCCCCTTTGAAGAGGGCCTCAGAGACCCCTCATCTCTGGCGCAGCTGTTGCCGTCCATAAACGTCCCCAAATGGGCCTACGCCAGGAGTGCTGTGTAGAGTGACGCGTTTTTATGGCGGAGTGTGAGAATAAACAAACCTTCTGGCCGCGACCCTCACACGTTAATTAAAAAATGTTGCCAGGCTTTTCCAGGTGCCCACTGAGGTGAAGCGGGGCAGGGGCTACGGAAGCCCACTCACCGATACAACGAACGCAATGGCTGCTGCTTTAGTTTCCAACCCGCACTTCATTTCCTGGTGCTGCGCCCTGTTTTGTGAGGACTTGCTGCTGATGTCCACATCTGAAGTTCTTTTCTACCTGTCGATAACCACAGCCACCCCCCCCCCCCCAATCTTGATCTGTGCGGACCACTAAAACGAAATCTGGCGAAGGTCAACTCAAACGCGAGATGATCAGAAAATGTACAATTGGAGAAGTTGGAGACAGAGACGTGTTCACCAGGATGTCTCATCTTGTGACTCTGAGGTGGCATCTGGCACTTCTGACACGGGGGGGGGGGGGGGACAATTGAGTGGCAACACGTCAGTAATTGGAGAAAAGGAGCGGGCAGGGGTCTAAAAAGAAAGACGGGTGCAAATCTCACTGCTACCTGGCACTGGGCTGAGACAGGGCCAAAGGCTTTAAATTAAAAAATAATAAGAATATTACTCAAAAAAGGGAGTGGGGAACTGGCAAAACCCTTGTGCCACATGAACCAGATCATAATCTCATTTGTCAAATGAATAAAAAACTAACAACACCAAAGAGCTCAAAAAACACAAAATTCAAAGTCATCTAAAATCCCCCCCAAAAAAGATAAAGTATCAAATAATCCAAAACATATATATTAAATATTAAACAAATGAAAGGTAATAAAATAAATTCCAAAACAAGTCTTGCAAAATGAAAAGTAACAAAGTCAGAATTAGCGTAAGTCGCCCAAATTCGAGGTGTTCATAAAAAATGTAAGGATTGACTTCACGAGGTCGACATACGTCATAAACGAGAAGAGTTCCGTCGAATGTTTAAAATCTAAATTTTCTCAATTGCTGTAGGAGAAAACTCACACATAACCTCATATTTCTAATTGGTGACCTTGAAATAGTCTGAAACGATACCCCACATGCTTATGTCCGAAATTTGTCATTTTTAACCTTCTAGGGGGAAGCCCTTGGTGGGCTGGGACCCTCATATATGAAAAATATGATCATATTCACGATCAGCCATCTCAAAGTAGCATAAAATGACACTCCGTGTGCCTATATTACCGATCCCCTTTTTTTTTTTCATTTTGTGACCCCTCGTGTCCCACTAAGGGGGTGAACCCCTGGAGTCAGCTGAGGTGGTCTGCACAACTGACCATTTTTGCTGAAGACACTAACTGGTTTATCATACGGGTTTAATTCTGTGCACAAAATCTGGCCCAATAATTGACAAAAAAAAATTTTGGGGGGTGAAGGGAGGCAGAAACTGAGGGGAACCCCAAAAAGCGTGACGTCTTGTATAAGTAGACATCAAGAAGGGTATATCACATGTGGGGTTTTCCTCATACTGGTGAGTTCAGAGGTGCCAAACCAAAAAAAATAAACTGATTTCAAATGTGCAGAAGTCACTCTTATGAACACAAGAACAAGAGAAAATCCAAATCAAGATGGCGGGAAGACCAACAAAGTGAGGAACTGTGGCAACCCCTATCGGGCGCTTAAACTGAAAATTGCTCCAGTGGCGCTATATAATGGCTGACAATGCGCTCTGACCCCCAACCAAAGGTCATGCAAAATGACAAGATCCCACTTCTGGGATTAACAAAGTACATCAAATCAAATCGGGCGGCATGGTGACGCAGTGGTAGCCGCTGATGCTGCCTCACAGTTAGGAGACCTGGGTTCGTTTCCCGGGTCCTCCCTGTGTGGAGTTTGCATGTTCTCCCCGTGTCTGTGTGGGTTTCCTCTGGGTGCTCCGGTTTCCTCCCACAGTCCAAAGACATGTAGATTAGGTGCATTGGCGATCCTAAATTGTCCCTAGTGTGTGTGTGTGTGCCCTGTGGTGGGCTGGTGCCCTGCCCAGGTTTGTTTCCTGCCTTACCCCCTGTGTAGACTGGGATTGCCTCCAGCAGACCCCCGTGACCCTGTAGTTAGGATATAGCGGGTTGGATAATGGATCAAATCAAATCAAACGTGGAGGCTTACAGTAGGCTCCTCGGGTCACACACCTTTGTCTCTCCCTCTCTGTAGTTTCAGGTGGTGCCGCTTGCCCTGCCAGTTACTCCACCATGGAGACGATGGGACTGGGAGGCTCATTTCTACTCCCTGGCGTTGGCCCTTTGAAGTATGCAGAAGAGCAGACCCTGACTGAACGCTGGGGGGATTACAGATACACTCGGCCCTCGCTGGCTGTGCTGTCTTTAGGTGAGTTTTCAGTCTTAAGCCACAAGTGCGTGTATAAACAGGCGGCCAGCAGGTGGCGCCCGCGCGCTCCTGTTAGTTTTGTCTTCTTATTCTTTTCGCTACGACACAGTTGGTCACAGTGGCGGCCTTTACCAGTAAATAGCTGCGTGGTCTGAAAACAAAGGTTAAAAAATGCAAGCTGTGTAATTTTGTTTTTGTCTGCAAAAATCTCAAAATTAGAGAGTGCTGCAAGGCGTGCTGGTCACCTCTCGTATCCTGAACGTGAGCTGATGTGAAGGTACATCGCTGTCGTTTTAACGGCTACCTAATTATGTGAATGATGACGAAACTGCTTTATTGAAATGTGCATTCAGAAAGACCCCATCTCCTTCTTCACATTTTGTTTTGTTGTAGCCTTATGCTAAAATCACTTCAATTCATTTGTTGCCCTCATCAAGCAGCACTTGATACCCCAAGAAGAACAAATCGAAAACAGCATTTTAGGAATGTATTAAAAATAACTAAACAAAAACTGAAACCCTTTACTCAATACTTAGTTGAAGCCCTCCTTGGCAGCCATTCCTGCCAAGAGCCTGCATGGTTTTGACACGACAAGCTTTACACACCTGGAAATGGGGATTGTCTGCCATTCTTCTCTGCAGATCCTCTCAGGCTCTGTCAGGATGGATGGTGACCACCGGTGGTCGGCTAATCTCAGGTCTCCCCGGAGATGCTGGATTGGGTTCAAGTCTGGAATCTGATTGGGCCACTCAGGGATATTCCCGGTGTTGTCCCCAAGCCACTCCTGTGTTTTCTCATTTGTAATAATGTAACATTCTCAAATCTGATTACCCCAGTTCAGGGTATACTGTGGTAATCATCATCATCATCATTATAAGAAAAAATATATAAAACTTAAATAATGTACAGATCTATGCAGTAGTGTCCTCTAAAAAACTGTGCCACCATGCTGGTATATTAATAATATTGTAATAGTGCAACATTCCGAAATGGAGTGGAAATAACAATAAGCCCAGAAAATGTATACATTTTAAAATCATTTTTAAATCTGTGTGGTAGTGACAATTACAACTGCACCACCATGCTACCACTTTAATAACAAGAAAAAGACTGTAATAACAAAACATTACCAAATGAGATGGCAATAATAATAAGCAGAGAAACATTTTAATATTCTTTAGATCCGTGAGGTAGCGACGCTTACCACTGCGTCACCGTGCTGCCCCACTAATCATAATGTAATAGCATGATTCACAAACCTGCTTACTTCAGATCAGGGTCTTTTGGGTTGCTAATAATAACACCTAAACTCTGCTAATGAATAAAGCAATCAGAAATTATTTGACTTTCCTTTTGCGCTCACCGTGTTTGTGTTTACGCACTTTGACGCCCGGAGGACTTTTCATGTTGGACACCGGATTGTTTGTTCTGCGCCTGCGCGCACTAACATTAGTTCTCATACCTTGGGTTCAGTTCTGCCGGGATTGGTTACTGTGACTCTTGCAAGGGAAAAAATCGCTTAGAGAAATTTACGTATTATTATTATTATTATCAGAGTTCGCCCCAAACTGGTCGGTTGTCTCAATGAAGAGTCGCGCTTTATTAGAAGACGGGCAGCACCTGCCACCTGATGGCCAGCGGGTCGCAGTGGCGTTCGGATGAAGCGCACTGTCACCCCGGCCCAGTCCTCATGCTAGACGGGTAGTGTCACCAGATAAAACGCCGAACTTTCACGAAGCGTATTTTTTTACTCTGCGCCTCGTAGGCAGTGAAAGACATCCGAAGTGCACGTCGTCTGTGCCGCGCTTCTGCTCCGAGTGAAGCCCCGCCCACCTGTCCTGGATACCATCTTGAAAAGGCGCTTGAGGCCACGCCCTCTCTCTTGGAGTCGCGTTAAAAAGCTGATGTGTCGGTTTCTTTGTGTTTTCCTGCGCACATCTTTCTTTTTTTTGGCCGGGTCACCTCCTGTACCGAGTGTCCCGACCACAACACTTTCAGCGAGGTCTCCGTCCAGTTCAACATGGCGCCGTTTGAACCTCCGCTCAAGCACATTCCGTCCGATTTTTCTTTCTTTTTCTTTTTTTTTTTTTAACAGGCCTGAAGAGTCAAAGGGCACGCACATTGGCCTGTCCCAGGGGGTCGCTTTCTCCTCTCACACCTGCAGCCCGGCTGAACCTCTCACCCCTTAGAGGGGGGAGGCTTGTTGTATGCCACTGAAGAAAAAACGATCTCACGTCCAGGCAGGGGGGCAACAAAGCTGTCAAAAGAACGCAAGTGTGCTTTGTAGTGCCAGTGCTGAGTCAATATTATTCTAGTGGGCAATAAAACGAAGCTTTGAACAGTCGCCCCCTCGTTATAGCATCACTTTGCGCCGAGAGTGTTATTGGACCCCCTGCCAGGGTCTGCGGGCCGATCGCGATTTCCCGGTTTCCACTAACGACCTCCGTGTGCGTTTTCTTTCCACGGTCGAGATTTGGGGGGGGGGGGGGGGGGTCCCTTAACACGATCGCGCCTTGGGACCCAGTGATTGAGTCCTGTTCATGTCAATGACGGAAAGAACAGGGAATGGCAGACAATCCCAATGGAAATCCTCGTCAGATGTTTGGCTCTTTAAAGTCCCATTTTTCCGCGGCGTGTGGTTCCTTGTAGCTTCATTGCTTGACAAAGAACCAGGAAGGCTTCTCTGCATATCAAGTCGGTTCTTCGGGTTTTGAAATGTGGAGAAAACAGAAATCTTATGTAGGCAGCAAATGAAGAAAACCTGCAACGAGAGTCCCTTTAAAATCAGAAGTCCATTGGGGCTTCAAAAATCTGTTATCATCTATTTAGAGAATTGGCTACAGATCTAAATAAATGAAGGGTCATTCTGGAAGCTTCGTCCACGGTGCCACAACCCGACCCCCCCCCAAAAAATGTTTTTGGACAAAGACTCATTTGTTACTTCATTTCCCCTAAAATGACGAATCAAACAATCCAGACATCGTGATTGCATGCAAGGTATACGTGACCAAGTCCTAAATAGGACAGCTTGAAGTGACCTGCATGTCATTGTTACGTCCCAAACATTATGGTGCCCTATAAATGGGGGGAGTGTAGAAAAAGTGTTGTGAGAACGAAATGTCTGCAAATCCCCTTCAGTGTCTGAATTGTTTGATTTGCCATCAGTGTAAACAAAGGTCAGTAAATTTAACGGTAAAAATACTGTAAATGATGAAAATAAAATATCTGAAAAAAAGGAAAGTTACCTTCTGTCCTACTGAAAAAATGACCTGTATATCTTAAACCGGTGGTTCTCAATCTGTGGGGCGGGCACCCCTAGGGGGGCGCGAAGATGTGAAAAAAAGAAAACCAGAATAGAAAATATGAAAAATCCATCTATTGAAACCAAAACAAATGAACTTAAACTACATTCTGATACTAGAAAAATAAATACAGAGTTAGATAAATGTTGATGAAAGTTAAGTAGGTATAATAAAATATGCATCTATGATATATCATTAATTTAAAAAGAACAAATTGGTATTAGTGGGCTCCTTTCAAAAAAGCGTTAGGGGGGGCGCGATTAAACTGTTATGAAAACTCGGGTCGCAAATACTTAAAGGTTGAGAAACGCTGTCTCAAACAATACATTTCATTATATTTTACAGCCAAGGTTTGTAAAATCAATATTTTTCTACCTTCAAAATATGCTACATACCGTTTAGTGATACATTACAGTTACACTGAAAAAAATCTCTGTTAATTTTACAATTTAAAACTGTTAAATAGCGAAGGTAAACAACTGTAACATGTACAGTAAAACGGTAAAGCGCTGCGTCAGTAACACCGAAGTGACATTTGCATAAGGGACACGCCCCCTTTGACCATATTGTTCCTGGTGAACCGCATGCCCCTTCAACAGGAGGGAGGAGTCAAGCAAAATGACCCCTTTATTGGCTAACTAAACAGATTACAATATGCAGGCTTTCAAAGCAACCTACGCCCCCTTCTTCAGGGGAAAAAAACTTAAAAGTTAGCAGATTTATTTTTTCCCTGCGCGCTGAAGGTTTCTTGAGGTTATGGAAGCTGATTTTATGGCGGGTTGTATTCGATAAGCTGGCACACATGTAGGGCACCTTACACCCCATTAGCAAACTTTACTTCTTCACCAGATAACGTGCCATAACTTCCTTAAACATTAAATTCTTTTCAATATAATTACATGCTACATGTTTGCTATTGGTTTTTCTTACTTTACTGATGCAAGTCGTGTATTGGTGTTTGATCCTGATGATATTTTCTAATAGATTTTTGTTTGGCATATTTATTACAGTGCATGGATTTCAGGTTATGGTTAAACGTTCACTTCTATTGGAATGTGTTGTAAAGAAAAAACAGTTAACTTCAAACTTATACCGTAGACCTAAAAATATTGCCACCTTCTTTTTAGGGTAAAATTCTGGCAACCACAGCTGCCAATACTTTGCCGTAAATTCAACTTTTTTTTTTTTTTTTACAGTGTGGAGCAGATGGGTTAACCTGTCCCAAACATTATGGAGGGCAGTGTATAAAAAAGACAGCCATTATTCTAGTGTTACAACTTCCCCTGAACAGGTCGCGAGCAGTTGGAGGCTCACCGAGAAATTATCGGGCGCGAGGCAGCAACAACACGTGGGCAGGGCGCGCGCGCCCACACACAAACACACGCACGCACGCACTCGCGCGCGCACACGTCACAGGCCAGTCTAGCAAGTCCTTGGACTGTGAGGGGTAACCCACGTGAACACCCGGGATGTGCACAGTCACTTAGAATAAAATGAATAAAACGAGGGGGCACACATACAGACCGGAATACTTTGGGGGGGGGGGGGGGGGCTTTAGAATTCGACACAATGCTGTTTTGGAGAAATGACGTGAATGGGACTGGCAAGCTTTGCGGGACTTAATGGTTTGATTTTGTTAAAATTATTCTTCATTGTTAATAAATATGAACTTTTAGCGGTAAAAAGACAAAAATGTAAAATAAGCACCACGTAACGATATAGCGATAAGAAGTGTCTCCAAAACTGAAAACTCCCACACTGAAGTTCACAGAATGTGCCATGGAAGTACCGACACTTGAAGAGGCGCTGGGGGTCGGGATTTTTTTTTGTGAAAAGTCCGTTTGAAATGAGGTCACCATTCATTTGTGAAGTTCATGGGAAAAACAATACAAATATTCCGTAACCACAGCATCAACTTTTATGATATCCCTCAGACGTTATAGATGAGGTTAGATGAAGAAACATGAAAAGAAATGCAGATCGACGTGTTAGCGTATCGGGTGGCGCAGTGGCCAACCTGGCGCCATATGTCCAAAGCCCGTGTGTGTGGAGTTTGCGCTTTGCTTTTCTGCCATCATAGACCTAAAGAGGTGTAACTGTGCATCATTGTTATTATTCGGCGACTTACCGCAATTGAAATACCTTTGTTTGCAGGTCCTCTGTGTGTCCAGTTGGAGCACAGGCGGCAGACTGACACCCACAGCCTCAGGGTTTGAAGTCCAAACTCTTAACCAATAAGTCACACTGCCTGCCACAACGCTGGACCAGAGGTCAGTCGGGGGTCGTTTACTGCTTTGTCCCCAGTCCTGCTAAGGACAGACTCCGGGCACCCTCGCGCCTCTGCTGTTATTTCTTTTTGTAAACCTGCCTATGCAGTAAAAGGTTAGGGACTGGGACTGGGACTGTGTCCAGAGCACTGGGTGCAAGACAAGAACTAACTGTGGACGGGAAGTCGCTCTGTGGAAGAATGCGCTCCGTTAGTGAACTTCTTCAAGTCGATTTAACATAAACGTCCGGGGATGAGGAGTGACAGCGGCTACGCTTTCTTTCTTTCTTTCTTTCTTTCTTTCTTTCTTTCTTTCTTTCTTTCTTTCGTTCTTAGTTGATTAACACTGGCATTGCATAAAGATATTTTATACTGCGTTAAATCATATTTCGGACACTAATCCTCTCGTCACAACATGCTACGCGTGCAAGTTTAAAATTCATGAACATTGTTCACCTTTACAAATAAACATATTTTAATTTTTTTACCGACTCTAATCGTTTATTCCTGAATAAACAAACACACACACACACAATTTTTGTTCGCAAAGCACCTGACATTGTAGTAGAAAGTGAGCGCTGGCAGGTAAAGTGGCCGACTCAGCGTCACACAGTGCGGCAGCAAAGTCTCGCGAAACGGAGCCGTGCGTATCGGCACAGTTCACAGAATTCTCTCTGATTGTGAAAATGTTTCTATAACATAATCCGAGACTGTTGAAATTAAGATTGATTATATTACTTAAAATAATTTAAATATAATTTAAACAATAAGTAATATTGATTTAAATAGTAAAATGTAATTATTTAAGTAATAATTTAAGCAATTTAAAGGTATTTAAGGGTATACTTTTATGCTTAAAATATGTATTATTACAGAAAATTGTTACTATTTTTTAGATAATTTCTTGACGACGAAACTACTCAGATGATAACAGAGACACAAAGAGACCATGCAAAAATGGTAAATATTATATTATACTGTAACATTCTTAGTTCTCTAAATCCATTTTTGGGTCGCAGAGGGTGAGAAGCATCGTGAAGCCGCTAGGGCGCCCATTCGTTGTACAGACACTCACATCTCCTCACATTCATATTGGGATTGTCAAATAAATTCATTTGCACTTTTTTGGGATGTGGTCGAAAATGAAGAATCTGGGAAAACGCAGGAGCACCGGAGACTCTGCGGATTCGAGGAGACACAAACCGCCATTGATGCGGTAATCCGCTGTAATGTTAACTTTCTTTCTTTCTTTCTTTCTTTCTTTCTTTCTTTCTTTCTTTCTTTCTTTTTTTCTTTCTTTCCTGTGGTATAATATAATATAATATAATATAATATAATATAATATAATATAATATAATATAATATAATATAATATAATTTAGGTGGCACGGTGGCGCAGTGGGTAGGAGACGTGGGTTCGCTTCCCGGGTCCTCCATGCGTGGAGTTTGCATGTTCTCCCCGTGTCTGGGTGGGTTAGCAGTTTTATTTTTTCCCTGCGCGCTGAAGGTTTCTTGAGGTTATGGAAGCTGATTTTATGGCGGGTTGTATTCGATAAGCTGGCACACATGTAGGGCACCTTACACCCCATTAGCAAACTTTACTTCTTCACCAGATGACGTGCCATAACTTCCTTAAACATTAAATTCTTTTCAATATAATTACATGCTACATGTTTGCTATTGGTTCTTCTTACTTTACTGATGCAAGTCGTGTATTGGTGTTTGATCCTGATGATATTTTCTAATAGATT
Source organism: Erpetoichthys calabaricus (assembly GCF_900747795.2). Taxonomy (NCBI): domain Eukaryota; kingdom Metazoa; phylum Chordata; class Cladistia; order Polypteriformes; family Polypteridae; genus Erpetoichthys; species Erpetoichthys calabaricus. Next base: position 165,810,222 of record NC_041403.2, on the reverse strand, counting down.
TTTGTTTGGCATATTTATTACAGTGCATGGATTTCAGGTTATGGTTAAACGTTCACTTCTATTGGAATGTGTTGTAAAGAAAAAACAGTTAACTTCAAACTTATACCGTAGACCTTTCTTTTTTCTTTCTTTCTTTCTTTCTTTCTTTCTTTCTTTCTTTCTTTCTTTCTTTCTTTCTTTCTTTCTTTCCTGTGGTATAATATAATATAATATAATATAATATAATATAATATAATATAATATAATATAATATAATATAATATAATATAGGTGGCACGGTGGCGCAGTGGGCAGGAGACGTGGGTTCGCTTCCCGGGTCCTCCATGCGTGGAGTTTGCATGTTCTCCCCGTGTCTGCGTGGGTTTCCTCCCACAGTCCAAAGACATGCAGGTTAGGTGCATTGGCGATTCTAAATTGGCCCTAGTGTGTGCTTGGTGTGTGGGTGTGTTTGTGTGTGTCCTGCGGTGGGTTGGCACCCTGCCCGGGATTGGTTCCCTGCCTTGTGCCCTGTGTTGGCTGGGATTGGCTCCAGCAGACCCCTGTGACTGTGTTTGGATTCAGCGGGTTGGAAAATGGATGGATGAATGGATAATATAATATAATACAGAGCTAGAAGAAGTGGCCGGGGAGAGGGAAGTCTGGGCATCTCTGCTCAAGCTGCTGCCAAGCGGGAGACAATGGATGGATGGATGGACAATATTCCAGCGCATAAAGGGTATACTACAATGTAATATAAATCCAAGGATTTGTAAGCGCATCCCTTTTAAATCATTTATGCGCTGGAGATTTTTAGCTAAAAAATGTTTTTATATTATATTATATTATACCATTTATGCAGAGTCATCCAGATCAGGGTCCCAACAAATATAGCGTGCTATACAATATTAATCCCCGTGATACGCCAGTCCATTATATTATATTATATTATATTATATTATATTATATTATATTATATTATATTATATTATATTATATTATATTGTCCAACCCGCTATATCCTAGCTACAGGGTCACGGGGGTCTGCTGGAGCCAATCCTAAGGCAGGAAACAAACCTGGGCAGGGCACTAGCCCACCACAGGGCACACACACACACACCTACACACCAAGCACACACTAGGGACAATTTAGGATCGCCAATCCACCTAACCTGCATGTCTTTGGACTGTGGGAGGAAACCGGAGCGCCCGGAGGAAACCCACGCAGACACGAGGAGAACATGCAAACTCTACTTGGCTGGAGCCAATCCCATTATATTATATTATATTATATTATATTATATTATATTATATTATATTATATTATATTATATTATATTATATCCTGGCAAGTCGTAATCCAATTTTTGTGACTGCATGTGTCCTTATACGACCTGTACTCTTAAATCTCGCCCACTTAGTTGTGTTTTCTGCAGGCTGTACTGTGACTTCCGCCAAATCCATTTTAGGGTCCCGGACAGCAGGACTGCTCTGCGCGGGGCTCTCGGCCATTGCAGGGGTCTCTCCCACGATGTACTAAATGCGCCCGTAGTTCGGAGCGCGGGAGTCCCCGGAGAGAACCTGCACGCTCAACGCACACTCTTAAAAGTGAAGGTGCCTGAGTGGTCCTGAGTGTGTCAGCCATTCACGGTTCCCAGAAGGCCCATCTGGATGAAGAGTCCAGAAATTGTTTTTGACTTATTTAGATCCACCACCGGCTCCATACATGAAATGGTGCTCTCGGTCAAGCAATGGAACCACACAATCCAGTAAAGAAACAAAGCGCCATTAAAGAAGCAGCGTGTTTAAGAGCGCGTGTCATCTCCACAGAGAACGGGGCACAGCGCCGTATTTAAAGCCGGGCAATGAGGCAGAAGCGCGCGACACACTGCGACCCCCTGTCCGAAGACATGTTTTTAAAAATGTCTAATTTAATGGATGTAGAGAAAAGCCAAGCAAAATGACACCTTTTATTGGCTAACTAGAAAGATTACAATATGCAAGCTTTCGAGGCAACTCAGGCCCCTTCTTCAGGCAAGATGTAATTTAATGGAAAGGAAGGGGAGTGGGTCGTTTCTTTCTTTCTTTTTATATTTAGCCATGACTCCCAAATCTTTTCTATAGCGCCATTCAAAGTGAGCACGGCGACAAGCGGTCTTTGACAAACATTCAGACACTGGACACTACAGAATAACGAGCGGCGCGTCTGCTCCTCACCACTCCTAAAAGTAAAGGGGCTTGCAGGGCGCTTCGTCAGAGCAATGCCTTAGGGGGGAGACCAGGAGACCCATCTAGCTGAAGGACCAGAAAGCACATTTTATGTATTTAGATCCGAATCACTCAGGCTCCATAATTAACCATAAAGAGATGGTACTTCGTATTTCAGACTGTATGTGTGAAGCACATTCATCCAAAGTTCTGTCCAGCATTATAAACACCAACTAAAACACGACATGTGCGAAGTGCTCCATGGGTTCCTGATATCAACGGGACTCCTGCTGCCTACAACCCCTCAGGCTCAGCTTGTGCTCTTCTTCGTGTCCTGTCAGGGCGCCATCCCTAAAGTGTCACGGAGCCTGCTTAACTCCGCCGGCCTGGGCAGCACTGCCAAGTCACGGAGGGTTCTTGGCTGGTTGTGAGGCGCTATAGGATTGACCCCCTTGAAGCCCCGCCCCTCGCTCTATAAGGACGGGTTACGGCCATTCTCTCCCACTGGCTGTGCTGTTTAATCGCCTGCTGGACTGCCGCTGAGGCGCGACCTGCTGCTGCTGTGGTGGAATTGTGCGGGTGCGGAACTCCGAGGAGCTGCTGGATGCGACGCTCAAGTTCTCCTGGCGAATCCAAACCTCATAAAACGAATCTGCATGTGCTGAAAGCGGAGAGAGACAGATACCCGACTACTGATCGCTTTTTCTTCTACTCGGCGATCCGGCTCGAGCCGTGCGGAGGAAGCGCTAACGGCCACCGATGGCTTTTGCGATGCTACGGCCTATGGCGGCTCATCTCATTTACCCCGACCTCAGCATGCTGTCTGAAGACGAAGAGAACCGGAGTGAAAGCGACGGCAGCTCTGATCAGGGCTACGGCTGCTGCGATTCAGAGGACAAGCGGCGGCGCCTCTCCCGGAAGGCGAGCGTTGACGGAGTGCTGGGGAAGCCGCGGCAGGCGGCGAACGCCCGAGAGAGAGACCGGACGCAGAGCGTGAACTCCGCCTTCAGCGCCCTCCGCACTCTCATTCCAACCGAGCCCGTGGACAGAAAGCTCTCCAAGATCGAGACCCTGCGCCTGGCGTCTTCGTATATCGCCCACCTGGCCAACGTGCTGCTACTCGGAGAGAACACCGAAGACGGACAGCCGTGCCTAGCCGCGGTTTACGGGAGCCACGGCGAGCTGGACGGCAAGCAGCCGCGGACCATTTGCACCTTCTGCCTCAGCAACCAGAGGAAAGGGGTAAGTGACGCTCTGGGATGGGGGGAGTGGGTTTGGGGGTCTGTGTACTGTCGTCGGGTTACATGTGAGGGTCACCACGGAGTTCTTACTCCCCTGGAACTGCGCATGGGGGCAATTTCTGGACATTTTTATCAGATAGACACTTCATTGTGGTGAATAAAATCCTTAGAATTTGTAGTCAAAACACTTTTACATTAAGTAACATTTACTAAGATGTAAGGGAACGGAAACTTATTTACATTTCTTACTGCATTACCAGAAGAAAGGAACGACAATCGTTACAAAGTATGAAGCGACTGCTAAATAGTAACGGAAATAAGAAAAGACGCGAATGAAATGCGATCGGCCGGCAAGCCAGCAGATGCGTCCTTAAAACTCGCAAGTTCAAAACACGCATGCTTACTGATAGATAAGTCTTGGTGTATACTCATAAAATGAAATGCATTTTAATATAGCGTCCCGTCCTCGAATGTACTGTTTGGATTACTTTACTGGTCGAGGTAAGGCGGTTAAAGCTGATGTGGACGTGCCAACCTGACAATAAAATGAGAGAGAAACTAAATACGTAAGTCTTATAATACTTCATACAATGGCTTATTGAATATCAATCAAGTTTAATTCAAATCTTTCTTTTACACTCAGTGCTGGATTGACCATTAAACAGAGCGAGCACGTGGTTAGGGCATCACTCCATTAATGAAAACAAATTTCATACATAGCTATGATGTATATTAATATTGAGAATACAACAAAATTGGACTCTGATAACTGCCACACGGTCCACCGAGGCTCACGTGATCGTTCTTGCCTTGGTCGTGTCGTCAGTCGCCCACCGAGAGTGAGTGCAGCTCAGGGGGGGCACCAAAATATTTGAAGTGCTTGGGGCCTCCAAAGGTCTTAATGTGACCCAGTCTTCAATATAAAGATGCCAGAGTGTTTCTTCACGGCAATGTCACATATACGGTTCCCCTAAAGAGCCTTCCACGTGAAGGTTCCGTACAGATTTTGTAAACTGGGGTCAAATAAAGGCCTATTTATCCAAAGAAATGTGCGAAACGTCGACTTTAAAGGACACACTCGCTGCAATCACACGAAATGGCCCTCTGTCAGGCAGTGGCGCTACCAACAACCGAATAACACGCGGCTTCTCAGCCTTCATGGTGACGCGACCCGCTCTTTCTTATAACTGTCACACTCGCTACCCTCGGGCGACAGGCCGTTATACGCAACGTGGTAGTACAGAACCAGGACTTCTAAGCGGGTAGTGAAAGAAAGAAAGAAAGAAAGAAAGAATACGACAGCATCACAGTTCTCCAACTCAAAGACCGCGAGTCTTAGTAATAATAAATATTATTATCATGGCAGTCTGCCGGTGGCTGCTGAGGTGTCCTGCCCCGACCCCGGACCACATGAAGGTTTTATACAGTATATGTATACATATATGTATATGTTTATATTGCGATAGATTTTATATAGATATAGATAGATATAGATATATATAGATAGATAGATATAGACATATATATAATAATAATTCATTACATTTATATAGCGCTTTTCTCAGTACTCAAAGCGCTATAGATATATATAGAGAGAGAGACATAGATATTGATATATATATATAGATAGATACAGATATTTTTTGCATAGATTACTATTTGCCGAATGGCAGACCAACCACAAGCGTTACCTGGTAGATAACCACCCACACATTTCAGGTCGGGACTCAGACTACGAATGCAATGAATGTAAATAGATATATAGATAGATAGATGGAGAGAGAGGCAGGCAGAGAGAGAGAGATAAATATACCGGTAGATGGATATGTACGTACAGTATGTATATCATATATCTACATCTCAATATTATCACAAAGCGCAGCTCTACATTGTTATTAGGCTACTAACTGCGCTTTACGTCTCCACTCGGTGAATGGCGCTACACAAACCTTATTATTGGCTGGCAAGCGTCGCTACCACACGGGTGTGGAGTCTCAGGTTCGATGTCAGTGTCGACTTTACAAGACTTACTGCCACACCTCACTTGTTCCTGCTTGCCCTCGAAGTATATTCGGGATAGACGGGGTCTGAAGATGTTGTTGAGATTATTATTATTATTATAAATTTTTGGATGACGTCTTTATTCAAGGCGAACTTACAACACGTCATGTAATTTTCTAACCCAGATCAGGGTCGCGATGGGGTTTGCTGGAGCCTGTCCCAGCTAGCATTGGGAGCAAGGCAGGAACAAACAGAGCGCCAGACCATAACATGACGAACACACACACACGCGCGCAGGTCAATTTAATGTCCCAAATTCGCCTAATTTGCATGTCTTTGGACTATATATTTATTTATTTATTTTTATAGATACTTTATTAATCCCTAGGGGAAATTAACATTTCCCACAAAATTCACATTTTTTTCACACAGGCTATGGGTGGGAATCGGCGCCCACTGAGGTGAGATGCACTTCGTTATTACAGTCGCAGCGCAGACGGGTGAAGTGACTCGCTCAGGGTCACACAGGTGGCGCAGTGGTAGTGCTGCTGCTTTGCAGTAAGGAGACTGTGGAAGATTGTGGGTTCGCTTCCCAGTTCCTCCCTGTGTGGATAGCGCTTTGAGTACCGAGAAAAGCGCTATATAAATGTAATGAATTATTATTATTATTATAATGAGCGGGATGTGAAGTCCAAGCCCTGACCCACCACGCCGCGTCGCCTGCCTATTAAACCCTATGGGGGTTCCAGCGCACCTGCAACCTAGAATAGCAGTACAGAAGTGAAAACGACGGGCGCCACTGGTTTATTAGAGCGATGCCATACTGGTTCTCAATAGAACTGTCCATGTGAATGTTCCAGAAAAAAAGCATTTAAATTCACAGGTTCCCTCAACAATAGCCGATAACAGAACTGTGAAATCCCCAGATATTCCCGATTTTTAAAGGACTCTCACCAGTCATAAGTCCACGCAGACAGGATTTCTCGATCTGTTCGTATCCTGGTAGCCTACCACACATTAAATATTTCTGCTTTGTTCAGAAGAAACGATTTTATTTGCAGAGAGTCCCTCCCAAAGTGAAATATTTCTTCGTCCAGCAAAGAAGCACATAACCCTGTAAAGTCCCTTTATTTTTAAGAGTGAAGTCACATAAAAAACATGAACAGAATATACGTGACGTCTAAACATGCAGGGATAGAAACACTTCCAAATGTTAACCTTTAATTTGAACGTATTTTATTGTGTTATTTTAGGTTTCATTTGCTACCATTTCATTTTAAAATGTAATGACATAAACAGAACATTTTCAAACCTCTCTTCATCCCAGGCCATTTTTAGAACCGCCCGCTAACCTAACACCTAACAAACTGACGTGCAAACACAAACCCAATGTGAGCCACCATTGCTAATGACTGCGCCACACGTAAACTTTGCTGACCTGCGAGCGCCTTGTCAAACGTCACGCGTGATAATCGCCACACGACATTCATTAGGGTCTCCAACTCCGGTCCTGGACGACCACAGTGGCCGCAGGTTTTCATTCTAACCCTTCATTAATGATCTGTTTTTGCTGCTAATTAACTTCATTTGAATTCATTTTCATTGACTTTTTTTAAAAAGAAAAGATTTGTCCCCCTGAATTTCTTCATTGTTCCCCCTTATTAAGAAAAAGGAGTTAGGATGAAACCCTGTAGCCACTGTTGTCTTTCAGGACTGGAGTTGGGGACCCCTAAGGTGTCATATTGTCTGTAAAGATGATCCAGCCGCTTTGGGTGGTCGGGTCCCGCTCCTGGTCGTTGTCCATGTTCCTATTGTGTCGGTATGGATTTTCGTCTCAAATCCCTAAAATCCTTCGAGGTTGAGAATGAGATGTTTGTTTAAAAAAATCGCATACTGGAACCCCCCCCCCCCCCAAAAAAAAGATTAACGAGTTATGGAGGTGCCGGGCGCAGGAATAAAGTGCAGATGATCTCACTGAATGAATTCCTCAACTAAAATTTCAATGACTATACCTGCCGAGAGGAGCGATTTTCCTTATCGGTTCCAATTCCCCCCCAAAGACGCAATTTAGCGGCCCTTCCCTGGTAATAAAGCGCAGGTGCGGTCAAATTTCGAAACCAAACACAGCCGGTGGTCTCCATCTTCTGTACCCAAATAAGAAAGTCGTGCGGAGAAAAATTCAGCGGTGTGGTTTTGCATCACTCAAAAAATGAACTATTGGGGGTGTTCAATGTCTGTGTCAATTTTAAATGATGTTTGCTGTTAATCTTTAGTTAACCTTTGCTATTTACATTGATTTAAATTTGTTAGACTGCCACACTAACGTGCATTTATGCTGAAACAAAGCAATCCGATTATTTCCTTTCAACAGAAGCAGAATCCGTCTCGGGCACTGTTGACGTTGCTCGTTATATGTTAATCTTACTCAAAATTAATCGTTTTCTAATCCTCACAACATGGTATTCCAATTTTTCCTTTAAACAGTTCAAGGAAGTTGACTGAACTTAAAATTATCAAGTCGTGTGTCCGCGACTAGCCCATATTTGGATAAAGCCCCTCCCCTTTTGTCGACGTCACATTCCGAGGGACCTCCGCACCTTTGAGTGCTTGGAAAGAAACGTAAAGACTTTCAGGGAGTTCGTTCTTTTTTGCGAGTGTGCTGATTTATGATTCTTTTTTTGATACAAGCCACCCGCCCTATCACAAGAATGGGTCCTGAACGGACTTTTATTTTTCTTAGGAGAACAAACAACAATTACACACTGTCGTAAAATGTACATACTGCAAACATAACAAGTCGGTTCGTCGGGATTTGAAACGGTTGCTAATATGTGAACAAAATAGAAATCTTTAATGTCTGGTAAGCTGTGCAGGGCCGTGGAGTCGGTGCGCAGAACCATCTTCGACTCAATTCCTGTACCACCAACTCCGACTCCTCCGTTCACTGTGGGAGTTGAAAGCGCACAACACATCACGCATTACGTCACCGCCATCCGGGGTCTTCGGGCTGCGTTTTAGCGCTTAACTTGTTAACGTTCGGACATAAAGGCCGTGGCGACTCTGGTGTGGCATACAAACGCTCAGTAACATTAAACGTAACCTTACAACATTAAACATCAACTTATTTTTATCGAGCGTCTAGAAGAAAAAAAGGGTTTAATCGAATTGTTATATGCGGAATTGGAACCATTTTAACACATATTGTGAATTTCCCATCGGGATTAATAAAGTATCTATCTATCTATCTATCTATCTATCTATCTATCTATCTATCTATCTATCTATCTATCTATCTATCTATCTATCTATCTATCTATCTATCTATCTATCTATCTATCATATTACCATTTACACTTCGTCGAGACGTTTTTACAGATTATAACTCCAGTAACCCAATAATTGCTCTCGACACATCAAGAAAACCGGAGCTTAGTCGATGCTGCACACAATCGTTAAAAGTAAAAAAGAAAAGAAATCGGGAACCAGAATGTTTTACAAATCCGTTATCAGGTATTCATGAATCACCGGTTATGGATGGGTAGACAGACAGAACTTTATTTGTCCCTAGGGGGAGATTTGGCATTTTACAGAAGGTCTTTAAATAAATACATAGATAGATAGAAAATGCACTTTATAACAGATAGATGAAAGGCACTATAAAATATAGATAGATAGATAGATAGATAGATAGATAGATAGATAGAAAAGGCACTATATAACAGATAAACACCTAAATCGATGAAAATCACTATAAATAGATAAGGCACTATAAAACTGATAGATGGATATTTTTAAAAATAAACTGACATGGGGTGGCACGGTGGTGCAGTGGGTAGCGCTGCTGCCTCGCAGTAAGGTGGGTTCGCTTCCCAGGTCCTCCCTGTGTCTGCGTGGGTTTCCTCACACAGTCCAAAGACATGCAGGTTAGATGTATTGGCGATTCTAAATTGTGCTTGATGTGTGTGTGTGTGTGTGTATGGTGCCCTGCCCAGGGTTTGTTTCCTGCCTTGCGCCCTGTGTTGGCAGGGATTGGCTCCAGCAGACCCTGTGTTAGGATTGGATAATGACTGACTGACTTTATTGAAATTGTCACAGGAAAAAAAAAGTAAACCAATCGAAATCCTAATTCCAAACTAAGATTATGGATACGTTCCTTAGGGTGAGCACCCTGTTCTCTATCAATTTAAAAGATAGTTAGATAGATAGAAAAGGCACTATATAACTGACAGACAGATAGATGAAAGACGCTATACAATGTAGATAGCTAGAAAGGGCACCATATAACTGAACGGATAGATAAATGAATGAATACACATGCACACACACACACTGTTTGGTCCAAACACGAACCAGAATGACTAAAGAGCACGAAAATTCAAAAGAAAGTAGAAAACGTCTGACTTTGCAGTCCCTGCGGTTACACAGGCGTATTGCTGTTGGTTTGAAGGACCCCCAGTCGCGCTACTTGACGCGGTTTTGCGGAGTGATTTCTTGGCTAAAAGTCCTCCGTGATATCGCATCACAGACAGAGGATGTGCGGCGTTGCTCATAATTGATCTAAATACACAAAGTTTCTTTTCTGGAACCTTCTTGTGGACAGTTCCTTTAGGAAGCATAACTGCTTCACCCATGACATCGCTCTGAAGATCTGCTCTGGCGCTTTGTACGCTAGAAGATCATCTTTGTCTTTGTTTCCCCAATACATTCCTGCTACGTGTACTTGAAAAACGCAATCAAACCAAAAGGGAACTTCTTTACCTTACGTGGTACTGAGAGGACCGCGAGACGCTTAGCCAACCTTAAGAGATGGAGCCGCCATCCACAATTTGATAAAGCAGTAAAGTAAGTTTAAGAAAAATATGCATCCTCAACTAAAAAGAAAAAAGTCTGGCGGTCGATTTGTTTCAAAACAGTTTTGTTAAACTTGACTTGCATGTATGGAATGTTTTTTGATTTTAATAAAATAAAATATTAAAAAAAAAATGAACATGCATAATTTAAGTTTAATATACGGGGTTTGTTTCCCTTAATTCTACCCAAGGATATTCATTTTTAATTAGATTTGATTAGATGCACTTTATCAATCCCATGGAGAAGTGCAGATAGATAAAGCAGCAGAAACATAAAAAAAACAAGAATACAAACTCACAGGACACATAATACAGCCAATCGATCAATCAATAAAAATAAACTTAACAAGTACATCGGGTGGAAGCACTGAATTACCTGATAGCAGTGGGCAGGGAAGACCCCGAGCGGCGCTACTACTTAGCACACCGCAGTGGAATGAGAGAGAGAGAGAGAGAGAGAAAGAGAGAGAGAGAGAGAGAGAGAGAGACACACACACAGAGAGAGAGACAGAGAGAGAGAGAGACACACACACACACAGAGAGAGAGAGAGAGCACGCGGGAGCGAGCGAGACGAGAGAGAGAGAGAGAGAGAGCACGCGCGAGCGAGAGAGACACGAGAGAGACAGAGAGCGAGCGCCTCCTGCTGGGGATGGCGGGGATGACCTTCGCTGTTTTTATGTTTTCTGAACACAAACTCTTTCATTTTAAAACCACACTCTTAAAAATGCTGCTACTTTAATGGCAATTTACGGTTCTTCATTGAGTTTTATAACTAACAGGTGCTTTCAGGTCCTTCACTTAGATGGGTCTATTGGCACTAAAAGGCCCCCCCATCCCAAACAGCATCGCTCTGAAGAAGCGCCCTGCAGGCTCCTTTATTTTTAGGAGTGGCAGGCAGCAGCCCCACCGCTTGTTATTCTGTTCGTGTCCAGTTTCTGAATGTTGCCAGAGGTTGCTTGTCGCTGTGCTCACTTTGAATGGCGCTATATACGACATTTGGGATATACAGTAGCTATGAAGTCTATGGCTCAATTTTAGAAAGAAACGACCCGCGCCTTCCTATCCACTAAATGTATCGCCATTTCATTCTGGTGAAGGTTCTCCGCTTGTTCCTTAAAAAACTTGCTAATATGTAGGGGAAAAAAACCCTGAAATCTCCTCCCATGTGTGGTAGGCAGGCTGCCTAGCAGGACGCTAACAGAACTCCGCCTGTGCGACTGTATGCACTGAGAGTCTTTTTAAAGTCCCAAATTCTGCTGCCATCTTTTCATGGATATCTGCTGTATGGAGCCTGCTGCAGGTCTAAATTAATAAAGATTCTTTCTGACACATTCACACGGAGGGGTCCTTTGGGCACCAAAAGCAGTTCCCATATGGCACTTTCATCATGAAGAGTGTGTGGTGGACCACCTAGCAGGACCCTGACAGATTAAGTGTCCCGTGTGTGAGTGTGTGCAGTGAGAGTCCTTTTAAAGTCCTGGGCCATCGCTATTTCACTAATCTGGTAACGTCTGTTCCTGGTTATTCTCTGTATGGATCTAAATAAATAAAAGTTCTTTCTGGAACCTCCATGTGAATGTTGTCTTTTAGGAACAAAAAAATGGCTTCCCAGTGGCATCGCTCTGAAGAGCCACTCTGGCGCCGTCATTTTAAAGGGTGGACTCCAGCTCAGTGTCCACAACTGCGTGGCGTTGATTTAACAAAAGACAAAAACACAGACATTCAACTTCATATATAGATGTATAGATGTTTCTTTTCTAATTTGCATTATTGTCTCCTCTTCATCTCCTGTAAAGGCTCAGCTCTTTTTATCTTTCCTCATAACTCATCCTCTGTAGCCCCATAATCAGCCCAGTCGCTCTTCTCTGGACCTTCTCTACTGCTGTTATGTCTTTATGGAGACCCAAACCGCACCCAGTACTCCAGATGAGGCCTCACCAGTGTGTTATAAAGCTGAGCAGAACCTCCTTGGACGTTCTTTCCATAACCTTCCACATTTTAAAATCGTTTGTTCTGTTAGTATCCTGCCCACTGGACACTAAAGACTTCTGTTTGCTCCACATTGTGGGGACCTTTCCAAAGCCCAAAGTGTCAATTTCATATCCGCCCTTTGGCTGAAACGCTAAAAAACTGAGGCCCTGACCCTCTGTGGTCATAAAAGATCCCTGGGCATCCTTCATAAAGGGTAGTGTGTGTCCCGATGTCCTGGCTAAGGGCTCACCATGGCCTTGTCATTCTGGTCCCTGATCACCCCCTGTCTCTAATTGTCTCTCGCTCTCTCTTACCAACTCACCGCCTAAAGCAAAAATGGCTGCCGCCGCATCAGGCAGGTGGGTGCTACACGCTGATAGTGGTGGTGGTAGTGAAGTGACACCCCCATCAATGAGGAGTGAGAAAAATACTGTAGAAATGTAAAGTATTTATAATAATAACAATAGTAACAAAAATAATAACAATAACAGCAATAATAATAATAATAATAATAACAACAAAAATAACAATAATACTGTAATAGCAACCATAATAATAATAATAATAACAACAACAATAATAATAATAACAACCATAATAGCAATAATAATAACAACCATAATAATAATAATAATCATAACAATAACAACAATAATAACAACAATAATAATACCAACAACAACAATAATAATAACAACAACAATAATAATAACAACAAAAATAATAATAACAATAACAACCATAATAACAATAATAATTACAACCATAATAGCAATAATAATAACAACCATAATAATAATAATAATTAATAATAATAATAATAACAACCATAACAATAACAACAATAATAATAATAACAACAATAATAATAATAATAACAACCATAATAGCAATAATAATAACAACTATAATAACAACAACAATAATAATAACCATAACAATAACAACAATAATAACAACAATAAAAATAATAATAATAACAATAATAATAACAATAATAATAACAACCAAATAACAATAATAATAACAACCATAACAATAACAACAATAATAACAACAATAATAATAATAATAACAATAATAACAACAACAACAACAATAATAATAATAATAATAATAACAATAACAACCATAATAGCAATAATAACAATAATAATAACAACCATAATAGCAATAATAATAACAACCATAATAATAATAATAATTAATAATAATAATAATAATAATAACCATAACAATAACAACAATAATAATAATAACAACAATAATAATAATAATAACAACCATAATAGCAATAATAATAACAACTATAATAACAACAATAATAATAACCATAACAATAACAACAATAATAAAAACAATAAAAATAATAATAACAACCATAATAATAACAACCAAATAACAATAATAATAACAACCATAACAATAACAACAATAATAACAACAACAATAATAATAATAATAACAACCATAATAATAACAATAACAACAATAATAACCATAATAGCAATAATAATAACAATAATAACAACCATAATAATAACAACCTTAACAATAACAATAACCACAACAATAATAACAATAATAACAACAATAACAACAACAATAATAACAATAATACCAACAATAATAACAATAATAATTATTATTGTTATTATTATTGTTGTTGTTGTTATTTTTATTATTCATTGTAATAATAATTATTATTATTATGATGCAGAGAACTCTTCACTGAATTAAAGGGTTCTTTGTCAAGCAATGGAACCACACAATCCACTACAGCGCCTGCCTGCCCGCCCGCCCGCCCGCCTGCCCGCTTGCCATTAAAGATTCAGGGTATAAACTCCTGCCACTTTAGTTGGCACCTTTGCTAGAAGATACAAGAAGAACTCAATGGTTGTGGATAGCAATGCTGCCTTTTGTTTTTACAAATAACTGAGTAGTCACTTTTGGGGGGCCATGGCCTGCCCTGTCTGTGTGCCCGCTCGTTTCTAACGCGTTGTCACTCCGCAGGTGAAGGGCAGCAGGGACTGCCTGAAGATGAGGGCGGTGAGGATGAGCCGCAGATAACACGTCTGCCGTCTTCGCCGGTGGGCTTCTCCCTTCCCTTGTGACTCGCGTCGCCTGCAGACGCCGTGCACGGAGAGACCAGGCTGGCAAGCGAAGGCGGACATTTCAAGTAAGACGGATGTGGGACTCGTGTTTTGGGTCTGCTTGTTGAACACACTGAAGGACGTCTGTCCACCGTTTGTGACATGAGTGCCACTTTCACACTTTAATGCAGAGCATCGAGGGGTTGATATTATCTGTTGAATTAGAGGCGCGGTTATTTTTATATTCATTTTTAAAAAAATTTTTTTGTTGTTGTTTTTTTTGTCTTCAGAATTAAAATAAAGTTTTTATTTTTGTTCAGGAGTTGTCTTGCGCCTTTATTATTAGTAGTTTCACTCCAAGGGTTTCCGTTTGAAAAGACGCTTTGTGACGCACACGCACTTGGGGATGTGACACTGGCAGTGCGTCTCCAATCAAATCAACGACTGTGCGCGCTACGCGGGATGTGACATCAGGGCACACGTCACCAGTCACCGTCACCAAGTTAAGTTGCTTATGCACAGACTAGGAATTACATTTTAGACATGCGCAGCGTTGATACGTTTTTGTTAAGATGTATGAAACAATACATTTATGTAAGAAACTGTAGTTCAAGAATTGTGCTAAAAGAAATATGTGACTGAGACGAAAAAAACCTAGAAACACAGACTGGGACAGAAAAACACTGGGGTGGTGACACTGATTTTCAACCTCAAATCCACACACAGTTTTATAAACGAGGCCCTAGGACCGGCTCACTGGCCCACTCGCCTCTTCACCGCCTGATCGCTAACACGCGGTGAGCAGACTGGCACAAAATGGCCGCCGTCGTATCGTTAGTGGGGGATGCGGTGGCTCCCCATTGGCTGTGAGGAGGTTAGAAGAGTCCAGTAGAGCTGATTATTAAACAACTAATACAAAGCTGTGTGCACAAACGTAACACTAACACCATCTACAGGACCACTTACTACTTGTTGGTGCTCTTTCTTCTCAAGGTGTTGGAATGTCTTTGTGCAGTTAGAGTAGTTGAAGTAGAATGGAGAGTCCGCTTGGTGGTCTCCAGTAGAATAAACACACGCACACACACAAACACACACACACACACACACACACACACACACACACGAGGGCCAGTCAATAATTCTGGTTATCTTTTGTTTGGGTGGGCTGTACTGCTTTCACATCAACTCACCCTCATAAAGCACAGAGCGACTTTCATAATCCATAATAAGAGATGAGGGCCTGTAACCTCTAATGGGGGGGGCAGGTTTGGGGGGGCGGTGTGTTACTGTGCCTGTGGAACTTCCACTAGCAAATGTGAGAGACGGAGTGGGAGTGGACTGGGACAAAGGGGGACGGGCATGTGACCCCGGGCAAGTCACATCAAACAAAAGAAGACGCTGCCAATCGTATCTGAAATGTTGTAAGTCGCCTTGGATGAACGAGTCGGCCAAACAAATAAGTAAAAGTAAATGTATCATTAGAAGAGCATTTGGACGTGTCATAGTGAGTGGTTGTGTAGTTTGGGGGCGCCAGTGCACTGCTTTACCCGGGGGGGGGGCTATAATGCTGTATAGAAAGACGGCCCTGTGAAAGGCGCTATATATACAAGATTGATCAGTCTATGGACTCTCAGTCCCTGAGGTTGTCAGTTCAAATCCCACCACTGTGTGACCCCCGAGCAAGTCACGTCACCTGCCGGGGCTCCAACTGGACAGTTGGGGGCCTGTAATGCTGTTAAGACGGCCCTGTGAAAGGCGCTATATATACGAGACCGAGAAGTCTTTGGACTCCAAACCCTGAGGTTGTCGGTTCAAATCCCACCACTGTGTGACCCCCGAGCAAGTCACGTCACCTGCTGGGGCTCCAACTGGACAAAGAAAAGAAGACGCTGCCAATCGTATCTGAAATGTTGTAAGTCGCCTTGGATGAAGGAGTCGGCCAAACAAATAAATAAAAGTAACTGTAACATTAGAAGAGCATATGAACATGTCACTTAAGTGCCACTCTGTAAAGGCCAGAGCCGTCTTGACACGTGGGCACGCTGGGCAGTTGCTAATCTCTGTATGTCGTCACTTGCCGAGTGGTTGTGTAGGTTGGGGGCCTGGAATGCTGTTAAGACATATATACGAGTATATCAAGAAGTCTTTGGACCCTCGACCCCTGAGGTTGTCACTTCAAATCCCACCACTGTGTGACCCCCAAGTGAGTCACGTCACCTGCTGGGGCTCCAACTGGACAAACAAAGCAAACAAAAGAAAACCTCAGCAATTGTATCTGAAAATGCCGTGAAGTCGCCCTGAATAAAAAAGTAAACGTAAATGTGCTGCACAGTGTGGCCGCCGTCCCATCTGGCTCGGACGCGGACTTCCCAGAATCCTGTGCACCTGGCGCAGGCACAACAAAATGGCTCTTTCTCACTCGGCGTTTTGCATTCTCTCCCTCCCTAGTGAGGGCAACGGTGACTCAGTGTAATGAAATGCCGACCCCTCTCAGTGTCCGTGTTCAGTCCGAGGGAAGCAAAGGAAGGAAAATAGAAAAAAGAAAAAGTAAGAAAACCGGGTCAGTAGCGGGATCACCAAGCGAGACCCTCATCAAGCTGGAAGTCCCCTCCGAGTTGGCCAATCCGAACGCCGAGAGACCCCCAGGCACATCTATGACTCGGAGGTGCCAGGCCAGATCATGAGAATTGATATTCTGTTTTTGACAAGTTCAGACCCCCTCTTCGATGTTTGTGCATCCGCAGCCCCCCACCAGGATATGCTTCACTTCCCGGCTGGCAGAGCTGCTCCACCCCATCTCCTGCCCTTTCATGAAGCTGCATGTTTGATGTTTTAAAATAACTAGAAAGGAGCGACACGCTCGCTCCGCACACTCGCCTTCCTGTTTACCAGCCGAGGGTAAAACAAACTCTTTGTAGCTAAAGTGCAGCTGCCATGGCTTCCTGAGACCACCTCCTCGTTCCCCAATCCTCCATCCATGCGCAGCTCACTTTTTAATTGTCTTATTGATGCCAGCGACTTGACCTCCACTCCACCCTGGTCAGCGGTGGTTTAAGCAGCATGGCGCCAACCAGAGCCAGGGACGTTTGGGAAGTGCTGTCATATCCTTGATCGAAGCCCCCCGTTCTACCCAAATGGAAAAAAAAAAATGGCGTTAAGCACTTCATTAGTCGGGCTAATCACCTTATGGCTTAACAAGACAACTGCCACTCAGAGAGGGTCCGAGAATTCAAGTGACAAGAATCGGGAAGCAGCAGCAGCAGCAGGCAATGCCTACTACAAAGACCCCCGAGAAAGCTGTGCAGCCAGGCAGGAGTTGAAGCTGCCAAAAGTGCCGACATCATCAGCAGGGAACACAAAAATCGATGACTTGCACTCCGCGTCCGTCGCCAGAAAAGACCCCAACAGAAAGTCACAGCCGCGTCTCACTGGAGGGGATGCTGTTCTCAATTATGGCCGCAGTGACCAACTCATGTGTCAAACCACCTACTGGTTAGCCTGGTCACACCCTGGGGGGTTCAAGTCCTGGGGCGGGGTTGTACAGAATACACCCCCCCCAAAATAAACAGTTTTTAAAATGGCATGGTGGCCAGGGCAGTCTTAACAGCATTATAGGCCCCCCCCCGGGCAAAGCGATGCACTGGGACCCCTACATACACAACCACTCAGAGGAATAAAAATTGTAAATACATACATAGGTTAGCATGGGGCCCCCCGGGCAACTGCCCAGCGTGCCCACGCATTAAGACGGCCCTGACGGTGGCAGCACTTTGTTCATTTCACTATGGCGTAGCATTCAAGTGCCTCGCACTCAGTCACTCCAAAGGGGGGCATTTGAATATGCGGTGCCCTCCATAGTGTTGGGGACAACGGCAGGTTTGTTCCTTGACATTTCCCCCCCCCCCCAAATCAAACAATGTGATCACAGATAGATAGATAGATGAAAGGCACTATATAATAGATAGATAGATACTTTATTAATCCCAATGGGAAATTCACATACTCCAGCAGCACCTTACTGATACAATAAACAATATTAAAGATTGATAATAATGCAGGTGAAAAACAGACAATAACTTTGTATAATGTTAAATGTTAACGTTTACCCCCCCGGGTGGAATTGAAGAGTCGCATAGTTTGGGGGAGGAACGATCTCCTCAGTCTGTCACTGAAGCTGCTCTTCTGTCTGGAGATGATCCTGTTCAGTGGATGCAGTGGATTCTCCATGATTGACAGGAGTCTGCTCAGCACCCGTCGCTCTGCCACGGATGTCAAACTGTCCAGCTCCATGCCAACAATAGAGCCTGCCTTCCTCACCAGTTTGTCCAGGCGTGAGGCGTCCTTCTTCTTAATGCTGCCTCCCCAGCACACCACCGCGTAGAAGAGGGCGCTCGCCACAACTGTCTGATAGAACATCTGCAGCATCTTATTGCAGATGTTGAAGGACGCCAGCCTTCTAAGGAAGTATAGTCGGCTCTGTCCTCTCTTACACAGAGCATCAGTATTGGCAGTCCAGTCTAATTTATCATCCAGCTGCACTCCCAGATATTTATAGGTCTGCACCCTCTGCACACAGTCACCTCTGATGATCACTGGGTCTATGAGAGGTCTGGGCCTCCTAAAATCCACCACCAACTCCTTGGTTTTGCTGGTGTTCAGGTGTAGGTGGTTTGAGTCGCACCATTTAACAAAGTCCTTGATGAGGTTCCTATACTCCTCCTCCTGTCCACTCCTGATGCAGCCCACGATAGCAGTGTCGTCAGCGAACTTTTGCACGTGGCAGGACTCTGAGTTATATTGGAAGTCCGATGTATATAGGCTGAACAGGACCGGAGAAAGTACAGTCCCTTGTGGTGCTCCTGTGTTGCTGACCACAATGTCAGACGTGCAGTTCCCAAGACGCACATACTGAGGTCTGTCTTTAAGATAGTCCACGATCCATGCCACCAGGTATGAATCTACTCCCATCTCTGTCAGCTTGTCCCTAAGGAGCAGAGGTTGGATTGTGTTGAAGGCGCTAGAGAAGTCTAGAAACATGATTCTTACAGCACCACTGCCTCTGTCCAAGTGAGAGAAGGATCGATGTAGCATGTAGATGATGGCATCCTCCGCTCCCACCTTCTCCTGATATGCAAACTGCAGAGGGTCGAGGGCGTGTTGAACCTGTGGCCTAAGGTGGTGAAGCAGCAGCCTCTCCATGGTCTTCATCACATGTGATGTCAGAGCAACAGGCCGAAAGTCATTCAGCTCACTAGGATGTGTGGAGGGTGCAGTACTCCAAGGTGAGTGTGGGTTAGGGTGGTCAAACCTAAAGTGCCCATTTCAGGAGATTTCCACACATTTCGTTCACACAGCACCCCGTTTCAGGGCACCATAGTGTTGGGGTCACAGGTGTTTGTGATTCCTCAGGTGGGTTTCTTTGCTTCATAAGACACCTCGGCCTGCTTCTTTCTACCCTTGGGGGGTCTGTAGTGGCCATTGTTCAACACGAGTACAATGAAAATCAAAGAAGCTGCTATTTCCATACATCCATGGTGACGTGACACTTCTCCTACACAGTCCCCCCCCCCATTTCAGGGGACCGTAATGTTTGGGACACAGCAGTGGCAGGTCTATTAAAGTCATTGTCACATTTAGGACTTGCAATGACTGCTTGAAGTCTGCGATTCACAGACGTGACCAGGTGCTGAGGGGCTTCTCTGCCAAGCCTCTAATGCAGCCATCTTCAGCTCCTGCTTGTTTCGGGGGGCTTGTCCCCCTTACTTTTTCTCTTCAGCAAATGGAAGGCCTGCTCGGTTGGATTGAAATCGGGTGACTGGCTTGACCATTCTAGAATTTTCCATTTGTTTATTTTTGATAAACTCCTGATCATTATCTTGTTGTGCGATGAATGAGTTTGGAGGCTTTAAGTGGAACTCGAGCAGGTCAGATGTTTCTACACACCTCAGACTTTATTGTGCCGCCAGCAGCTCCATCATCAATGGAGAGAAGTGTGCCAGGACCTGTGGCAGCCATACATGCCCGAGTCATAACACCCCCAGCACCGCCATCTTGAACAGACCTCGGGCAGTTCCTTCTCGTCTCCACACTTTGCTCTCACCATCACTCTGATGAGGGTCATCTTTGTCTCGTCTGTCCACGTGACCTTTACCCAGAATTCTGCAGGCTCTATGAAGTCCTTTTTCACAAACTGTAATCTGGCCGTGCCGTTTTTGAGGTCTCCATCTTGCAGTGTGTTCTCCTCTGTGTTTCTGTTCATGAAGTCTTCTGCTGATAGTCGTCTCTGACACACACACATCGGCCCCCTGAAGACTGTGTCTGGTCTGTTGGACAGGCGTTTGGGGCGTTATCTTTACCATAGTTGAGGATTCTTCTGTCATCAGCATTGGAGGTCTTTCTTGGTCTACCAGCCCCTTGTGTGATTACTGAGTCCACCAGTGTGTTCTTTCTTCTTCATGATATTCCAGACAGTTGATTTCGGTCATCCTAAGGTTTTACCAAAGTCTTATTTGGTTTCATTCTTGCTCTTCAGCCTCATAATGGCTTGACTTTCATTGGCACAGCTCTTGTCCTCATGTTGAACAATGGCCACTACAGACCAGCAGGCAGGCCGAGGTATCTGATGAAGTCATGAAACCTACACACCTGTGACACCAAACATTATTGTGCCCTGAAATGGGGGGTCCATGTACAAAAAGTGTTGTGTGACCGAAATGTCTGCAAATCCTCTTCAATAAAAGTCTGTCACGGGCACTTCAATCACAATGTCTGAATTGTTGGATTTGGGGAAACCAAGGAAAAAAATGTGACTTTGCTCCAAACATAATGGGGGGCACTGCATGTATTAAATCGAGCTCAGATCAGTCCAGAGGAGGCTCCTCGTATCGAGTGTGGCACACAAAGCGGGCGTGTGATTGAGAGGCAGAACAGGGGGGGCACACGTGTTTATGGGCTGGGGAATCACAAAAAAAAGAAAAGAAGAAGCTCCTCCCGTGTAGTTTTGGGCTGATCCCTCACCTTTCTCATGGTCATCCTCAGCCCATGAGGAATGGAGCTCCAGACCGAGGGTGATTGATGGTCATTTTCTATTTCTTCCATTTTCCAATAATGGCACCGACAGTTGTCACCTTCTCACCCAGTTTCTTGCGGGTGATCTCATAGCCCATTCCAGCCTTGTCCCTGACGTCCTCTGACAGCACTTTGGTGTTGCCCAGGATGGTGGAGAAGCTGGAATGGAAGACATTGATTCTGCAGACAGCTGGGCTTTATACACACCACGAGATGAGATCAGGAGTGTCTGGGATGGACTGACTGATTGTAATGCGTGTGCCACTTGGGAGCCAGAATTCAGACTGGGTTTTAGGGGGTCAAATCCTTATTTTTCTCAATGACATGCAAATCAAATTAGAACTTTGATGTCGTGTTTTTACTGGATTTGTGGCTGCTATTGTGTCTCCCTCCATTAAAATGAAACTTCCATAAAAACGAGTGACTGTTGACGTGTCTGTAACATACAAACATGCAAATTCAGCAGGGGGGTCAAATCCTTATCTGTAAGTCTAATCGACAGGTCACCACCTTCTGGCGTCATAATCTATATCACTATATATATAATATATATATATATATAAAATCCAATGTCTGTCTGTCCGCTTTTCGCGAGAGAGATCAGGTTTTTTTCTAGAATTTGCTAGAACATTCCGGTTGATTTTGTTGATTTTTCTCTCATCGTGCTAAGAATCAGAGTTCGCTTGCAGGATCGATATATTCACGCTAATCTGAGAGACAGGCTGCGGGGGCCGAGGGGAGTGGGAAGCGTGTATCTTGCCTCCGCTTAGCTAGCAATACCGTTTTCTTTATTGATTAGGGTTAGGGTTAAGGTTAGGTTTAGGGTTAGGATTTATTATTGTGAATCCGAGAGACAAGCAGCGTGACCGGGGGGGGATGGGGGGATCGGGTTGGGGGGAGGTGCAGGCCCTGCTCACTAATGCGCCCGCCCCAGGGTCCGTTAAGTTAACGAACGAGAGAAATACTTTACAGATTTAGATTGTTTGTTTTTTTTTCTAGAATTTGCTTGAACATTCCGGTTGATTCTGCGACTTCTCTCATCACGCTAAGGATCAGAGTTCGCTTGCAGGAGCGAGACATTCGCGCTGATCTGAGAGAGAAGCTGCAGGCCAAGGGGAGGGGGAAGCGTGACGTCAGGACTGGCGAGGTGGGCAGCACCCTCCGCACCGTCTTATGCTGGCAGAGCCGTGTTGGATGGCTAGTCTTATATATAAACGTCTAAGTGTGGAAGTCTGTCTGTCCGGCTGGTCCAGAAGTGAGAGGTGGAGTCGGGGCTCCGAGAAAAGAGAAAACTCGCTTAGCCATTAATAACACAAGCAAGGCGAGCACATCAGCCAAATGAAACTTCAGAAGAAAGACAAAGTCGCTTAGCCGCTAACATCGGGAACACGGTGTCCCTTTTACTATTCCTTCTGCCGCTAATACACGAGCGAGGAGGGAGATGCCCAGAGGAGTTCTTTTCAGTTACCTGACTGACATCTCAACATTTCAATTTATTTTCCTGACAATTTCAATAGTTTCTAGGACGCCAGGCTTTTTACAGCTCAGCCTTACACAGTTAGTGTATATTGTGGGGACCAGCCCGGACACAGACAGGTAGACATCGTTTGAATCACCACACACGTTTATTTACAACTATGCCACACACTGCCCAGTGCCGCAGCACCAATCACCCCAAAGTCCTGGCTTCTCCAAATGCCTCCTTCTCTCTTCTAACCGCCTCCGCGCCTCTCCTCCGAGCCTTCTGCTGGAAGCACTCCGGGTGTCCCTGGTTTTCTTCCCCTGGCGGTGACCATGGGCCCTTCCAAGCTCTGTTCCCGTGGTCCTGTGGCAGCTGTCCTCTCGTGGTCTGGAGGAGGTGTAGTCCCTCTTCAGGTCCTACCGGGCATCCCAGCTAGGTACCACCCCCAGCTGCTCGCCACAATATATATATATATATATATATATATATATATATATATATATATCCATCCATCCATCCATTTTCCAACCAGCTGAATCCGAACACAGGGTCACGGGGGTCTGCTGGAGCCAATCCCAGCCAACACAGGGCACAAGGCAGGAACCAATCCTGGGCAGGGTGCCAACCCACCGCAGGACACACACAAACACACCCACACACCAAGCACACCCTAGGGACAATTTAGAATTGCCAATCCACCTAACCTGCATGTCTTTGGACTGTGGGAGGAAACCGGAGCACCCGGAGGAAACCCACGCAGACACGGGGAGAACATGCAAACTCCACGCAGGGAGGACCCGGGAAGTGAACCCGGGTCCCCAGGTCTCCCAACTGCGAGGCAGCAGCGCTACCCACTGCGCCACCGTGCCGCCCTCTCTCTCTCTCTCTCTCTCTCTCTCTCTCTCTCTCTCTCTCTCTCTCTCTCTCTCTCTCTCTCTCTCTCTCTCTATATATATATATATATATATATATATATATATATATATATATATATCTATATCTATATCTATATATCTATATCTATACTAATAAAAGGCAAAGCCCTCACTGACTCACTGACTGACTGACTGACTCATCACTAATTCTCCAACTTCCCGTGTAGGTAGAAGGCTGAAATTTGGCAGGCTTATTCCTTAAAGCTTACTTACAAAAGTTAGGCAGGTTTCATTTCGAAATTCAAAGCGTAACGGTCATAACAGGAACCTCTTTTTTGTCCATATACTGTAATGGAATGCAGGTCGCTGGCCGTGGGAGGTGGAGTTGCGTATTGCGTCATCACGCCACCCACGTAATCACGTGAACTGACTGTGAACACAGTACGTACAAAACAAGGAAGAGGCCGTGGACATCGCAACATCACACAAGAGAGCGGCTCACGTGAACTGACTGAACGCAGCAGGAGTGAAACAAACCACGGTGTAAACTGTAACTTTAAATTAAGTTTATAGAAACGCTCCCGCTGCCATTTGCAATACCATATTCGCAAGATACAAGTTTAATGAGAAGACACGAGGTATAAACGAGACTTTGAAAGACTTTGTAACGGAGTTAAAATTGCTGTAGCGAGAAACTTTTAAGTGCCGGGTCTTAGCTAACATTAAATAAAGCCGTGGACATCGCAACATCACACAAGAGAGCGGCTCACGTGAACTGACTGAACGCAGCATGTCGGAAACAAAGCACTGTGTAAACCTAAAGTTTAAATTAAGTTCATAGACCTACAAAAGGTTGCCATTGATTTGAGGCAACATTGCTTTTCTCCTGTACAACTATACGTTGCATTCTCAAGAGTGTGCTTGCATGGCTTAGTCATATTACAACCGGAGTGCTGAACTGACAACGTGGTATACAAAGAGAACTATAACAATCGTAATATGTATATATATGTGTATATATATGTAGATATGTAAATATATATATGTACATATATGTGTCTGTTTGTGTGTATATATATATATGTATACACATATGTATGTGTATGTATATGTGTGTGTGTATGTATGTGTATATATATGACAGCGACACTCATAACAATGACAACACAATTACATTGACAATCATGTTACGTTATTTTTAAAATGTTTCCTTTTCTTTTATATAACCTCTTTAACACACTACTTCTCTGCTGCGAAGTGCGGGTATTTTGTTAGTATATATATAAAATCCAACGTCTGTCTGTCTGCTTTTCACGAGCAAACTACTTAACGGATTGAGATTGGGTTTTTTTTTTCTAGAATTTGCTTGAACATTCTGGTTGATTCTGTGGCTTCTCTCATCGCACTAAGACTCATACTTCGCTTGAGCTACTGATTTATTCACTCAAATCCGAGAGAGACGGGGCGGGCGGGGGGGGGGGGGGGGTGGAGGCGGGACCTCAGGAGCAGGGAGCTGGGCGGGGCCCTCCTCACTCATGCGTCAGCCTCCGTTTGAGTCGGTCTACCTTGCGCCACGTGTTGGAGTGCACCTCGCCTCCGCTTAGCTAGCGATACCTGTTTGTTCGGCAGACATTACCATCTACAGATTGTTAAGGAGTGACGTTTGACGTTTTTGAGAGGGAGATCAGAGCTCTGTGTGTTTGAGAGGGCAGAGATATCACGGCCACCTGGCTCTTCTCCCCCACGTGGGGGACGCTGTCCCATCACAGCTGAACACGATCAGACACTGTGCCAGTGTTTGACGCTGGAGTGCACCTACCTGACGCTTGGCCAGAATTACATTTTTTAAAATGTTTTTATTGATTTTTAAAGTTTCATTACTACGTGGGCAGAGCTACAGGGGACAGCTAGTCAGTAAATATAACTAATACCTTGAATTTCCTATCCTTTTGTAATTATATTTTATTAATATTTTGACACTGCAGGGACTGCACCTAATTTCATGTATCTGTTACAATGACAATAAAGAGATCCTGATTCTGATTGACGCCTTTGGATTCTCCCTTATTTAAAAGTCCATCACTGTAATAAAGGCCGCAGCGACACGGAGAGTTTAAGTCAATTGCACGCGTTTTTTTTTGATGTTTAGGCCACAAATAAAAATGGCAGCAGAAACATCCTGTCCAAAAGTCCAAAGAGATTCGAAAGCGAAGTCTTGACAAGACGCTGGCTGCGCTGGCGCTGGGATGGCAGGTTCACCCCTGCGGGTTTGGGTGCCTCAGGGTGGGAGCTGCGGTTTAACCGAAGTCAGCTTCTCTGCAACCACCCAGCAAGCAAGCAACCAAAAGACTTTTGACATTTTTTGCAACGACGTGGGAAAAGCATCTCAGGCAAGGAAGGAAAAAAAAAAATAATAACATCTGGATCCCAAAACATCCACTGTGCAATAATAAAAATTTAAATCGGTCCCAGAATAACCTCCTTTTTCCCCCCTGGGTAAAGCCTTTCCCAGGGATGCGGTCTTGGCAGCAGGCAGCATGGCAGAAGGACAGCTGTCTCCATGGGATATCGAAGTGGGCAGGTATGGGGGGTCTGGGGGGAAGCGGCTTCAGAGCCGTTCAGCCCTCCCGGGTGACCCTGGCAGCCTTTTTTTTTTGTTTTTACTCTTGCTCGATATTCGCATCGCTTTGAGGTCTTCATAATGGCGAAGTAAAACAGGCCACGTGAAGGCTTCACGGTCACGGAAGGCCATGTCACATTACGTCAAGGCCAGTAATGCGTAATGTGACATCCCCAAGTAGTCGGTGACTCGCCCCTCAAGCCGGTTTGATTTGGACTTTTAGTCGGAGTGGTGGGCTTGTGTGTTCGTGAGGGGCAGCCAATCAGTGCATACAATGCTGAGAGTGCAGCGATGAGGAACAAGAAACACGGGGGCTTTGGGCCCACAAAACAGACAAGACGCTCGTCTGTCTGATCTCTCCATTTTGATGTTTAAAAAACGAACAAGATGCAAAGTGAGGGTCGCAATGAGGTCCTTTGTGGACAATACAGATACCATATACACTCACGTATAAGTCGGGTCTTGAAACCCGAAACATCGATCATAAAATCGGACCCCGACTTGTATGCCCGTTCAAAAATACGACACTTAATTTTTTTTATTTTTACATCTTCTTGCCTCCTCCAATCTCGCACCAGTTTCTCAGACACATTGAATTTTGTTGCAGCAGCTCAGTTACCGATTTCTTTCACCACTTCAACAATGTTTAATTTTAAACCAGCTTCATATTTTCTTCTGATCAAACGCTTCATCATAGATGAGGGATGCTCTTACAATAAAGGTGTATGAGGGAGTGAGATACAAAAAAACACAAATCAGCGCAAACATCGCTTCAGAGTCGTGTAAATATCACCGTGTGGTCACATGGGCACAATAGAGAGAAAACAAAGGCCGTGTGCTCTGTGGTTACTCTCTCAGGTGGGCGTTAACATATCGTAATCTCTTGGACCAATAGCGTGAGTTTTCCACATTCGACTTATATGACCAACATTATAAAATACCGGAAATTATTTGATAATATTAAGTCCAGAATTATCCGCGTGAGAACTTAAACGTGAGTATATATGGTAGATAGATAGATAGATAGATAGATAGATAGATAGATAGATAGATAGATAGATAGATAGATAGATAGATAGATAGATAGATAGATAGATAGATAGTGTAGTTGGCAGGATTAGACAGATAGATAGAAATGAAAGGCTCTATGTGATAGATAGATACTTTATTAATCCCAAGGGGAAATTCACAAATGAACAAACCAGACACCCCTTTCCAGTGACCTCGTGACCCCCCATGCTCTCCCAATCCGTCTACTGACTTCATAAGAAGAGTCACCAGAGTCACATGAATGTCACAAATAACATCAAAGGATGCTGAAAAATCTAAAAGACAATAAGTTGGTGGACATGCACTGGTACAGCGTGTTGCCGCACCCACCATACGACAAAACAGCTCAGGATTCCGGTTGGCAACCTCCCAGGCGAACACGCGGTCCAGTCCCACCCTCTGGAAATGACCTTCAATCTGCCACAGCCAGGTGTTATGTGGGTGTCCCCTTGGCCTGGTCCCCAACAATGAGGGTCCTACGAGCCGGATCACCCTCACGTAATCGTGCCACATGGCCGTAATGCCGTAACTGACACCCCCTCACTGTGCAGGTCATGTGCCTCTTTCAGAACTCCGTGAGCAACACAATGTTAAACCAGCGGGACCCAAGGACCCTCTGAGGAGGAACACATGAAGGAGTCCAGTCTTCGTCTCAGGTCACTCGATAGCGTCCATGTCTCGCAAACAGGAAACACCAGGGGCCTCATGTATAACGCCGTGCGTAGAACTCACACTATAACATGGCGTAAGCACAAAAGCGGGATTGTGCGTACGCACAGAAAAATCCAGATGCAAGAATCTGTGCGCACGCAAACTTCCACGTTCTTCCGCTACATAAATCCCGATCAGCGTGAAAAGTAACCCACGTGCACGCGCCTTCTGTCCCGCCCCAACTCCTCCCAGAATTACGCCTCTTTGAATATGCAAATCAATATAAATACCTTCTGTGAAAAGACAATGGGAAAAGCACGGGAGAAAATATAAGAATTTCAGCGAATACCAAGTGGAGGCAAAGGAAAAACGTACTATTTGTTGGTTTAAACAGTTATATAATCAACAAAAGAAAGTTGATCGAGTGACAGAGTGTCGGAAAAACTCGAAAGATCAAATTCACAAAGTCGCACAGTGCCCTGAAAATAAAAAAGAAATCACATATCAAAGTCGCTGTGAAAAGGCGAGTTGTAGCCCACCGTCTGAGTGTCATATGAAAGCTTATTAGGGTACAGACAAAAAACATAGGCACACAGTGGGAAAAAAGCACGAAATGTCAACTTTAATCTCGAAATTTCCACTTTAATCACGTAGTTTATTTTGCCATTAAAGTAGAACATCATAAACTTCATCTTAAAATCGTTTATTTTACTAGTTTCTCAAGTAGCACGTTAAAGTCTTTGTTCTGTATTTGATCTTCTATGTGCTCTATGTGTGTGAATCACTACGTGCTTCCGTTCTTTCTCTTTCTCTGACAGGACACAGAATGCATTACATTCGAGATATTACAGCTCTCTGAATAATTAAAATACTGACATGTATACGTGATATCATTTTCATGATGATAGGAATGAAAGCATGTTATTAAACATGGGAACATGGTGGCGCAGTGATTGTTCATATCTCACGCAAGAGGCTTGTTGCACCATGTGCGACCTTCAATGAAATAATTTATTACAGAAGTACTGTCTCTTTCAAACGTACTAACCTCCAATTCTTGTCCATACTTTTCTTTCTCCAATCGCCACACAATCAGCTCTGTAATAGACGTTAAGCCATATGTAAGCTTAGAACGCCGATTCTTCAAAACTTTTAAGGGAACATTGAAATATCTTCGTAGTACATGTTTAATTATTCTATTCGTCTATCCTTCCAGTGTCGCATCAGCACCAGCAAGAATACAGCGCAAGGCAGGAGCTATCCTTGAACTATACGCTGCGGCACTGTGTCCTCACATGTTTAATTATTAACAATACAGATTATTTAAATGAAGTTAAAGTTTTACCTGTATACTATAAGCAACATATTTTGCTGCATTTCATCTTAAAAATGATATTGTCATCATACGCGCTTTATAAAGTAACGCAGGTTGTGCAATATTATAACTGTAGTGCAAGTTTACAGTGAGGTAATTGTACTTATAAGTACAAACAGTTCTACAAGGATCACTTGATGGACTGATTGAGTGCGTTTATAGTTATTGGGATGAAACTGTTTCTGAAACGCGAGGTCCGTACAGGAAAGGCTTTGACGCTTTTTGCCGTGGTTGAGGTACAGTATGTACTTGAAACTGTATACCGATAATTCTCTTTCCGATCATCTGCTGCTGTGATTCACACTCAGATACAGTGATATAAATACTCCGAGTGGTGCAGTGAGAGTAACATGGAAAAGATGATCTGCTGTGGCAACCCTTAACGGGAACAGCAAAAAGAAGAACAAGATGCAGTGAGCGTAACAACGCTAAAGCAGTTCTGGTATTTAGAATACTATGACTATTCCCTGGCCCATTATATTGCAGCAGGTTAATTACAATCAGATGCATTACACTAATAAACAATATGCAGTTAATTTCAGTGTATTTATAAAGCCGCGTCAGGAATGTGGAGCTAAGAAAGAAAGGATGAGCACACAGGAACAGTAGTTTGACCATTCTGTGGACCATTATATTGTTACAGGTTAATTACAATCAGATGCATTAAATTTATGAACGATATGCGGTTAATTTTCAGTGTATTTGATAAAGCCGCCGCCGTGGATGTGGATCTAAGAAAGAAAGGGTGGGTCACACAGGAACATAGCACTGCTTTGACGCTGGGTGCCGCCAGTCTGCAAAACCGAGGGGAGAAATTGCGTACGCCAAGGTATGAGTTACCGTGGAAATGTGCGTGGCTTTACGCCAAGTTTAGGTTTTATACATCGCGATTTGAGCGTGGAAAGGTTCGTACGCAACATTTCTGTGCGTACGCACCGTTTATACATGAGGCCCCAGGACTCTAAAGACTTGGACCTTCGTCCTTTTGCGGAGACATTGGAGCACCAGACACCCCTTTCCAGTGACCTCATGACCCCCCCATGCTCTCCCACTCTGTCCACTGACTTCATAAGAAGAGTCACCAGAGTCACATGAATGTCACTGCCGAGGTAAGTAAACCTCTCAATGACGAGGTCGACACTCTCTCCACAGACACCCTGCTGATGGCCGTGCCCAGGAGGTCATTAAAGGCCTGTTGTTGGTTTTTATCAGGACCCTCACCAGCCCAGACCCTCAGACTCCTCACTCAGCACCCTGATCAGAGCCTCCATTGACTCCATGAAGATCACAGCATCGTCAGCAAAGTCAAGATCAGTGAATCTTTCTTCACCACCAAAAGACAATAAGAGGGGATACAATTTGATTTCTACAGATGATACCCCGTGATTTACTCGATGTTTAAATCAGCTCTGGCCAATTACATGATTTAATACTGAGGTTTGATATCTCCTTTTGTTTTTAACACGGCCGTACATCCTGAACAACCAGCCACACTTTCCTCACCAATCATGGCCCCAGATTAAGACCCTCACAGACCCCTGGGTGACTTAACTCTTCAACAGGGAGTTCATCATGACAACTGGATGTGCGGACACCAGGTCGGGTATTTCACACTTTTCATCATTTTGTCTCACAGATACTTGATCATTTCATCAAATCGGGGTCCTTTCGATTCGTGGATACTAAATCGTTTCATCAAGCACGGTGGTCCTTCCTGGTCATTTTGACTCGAGGATCCTCAATTGTTTAACACGAGCAGATTTGGGTGCAAAGGCCTTTGCCATCATGTGCCCCTGAACAGAGTGGTGAATGCTTTGGACTTCAAACCCTGAGGTTGTGGGTTCAAATCCCACCACTGACACCTGTGTGACCCTCAGCAAGTCACTTCACATGCCTGGGGTCCAAATTAGAAAAACAAAACAAATATAGCCAATTGGTTTGGAGATGTGCAGAGGAGAGATGCTGGGTATAATGGGAGAAGGGTACTAAGGATAGAGCTGCCAGGAAAGAGGAGAAGAGGAAGGACTAAGAGGAGGTTTATGGATGTGATGAGAGAGAAGACATGCAGGTGGTGGGTGTGACAGAGCAAGATGGAGAGGACAGGAAGATATGGAAGAGGACGATCTGCTGTGGCGACCTCTAATGGGAGCGGCTGAAAGAAGAAGTAGAAGAAGTACCTCAAATGTTGTAAGTCACTTTGGATAAAGGTGTTGGCCAAATAAATAAATGGAAATGGAAGCTCTGGCACTGGAGAGTGGCACCGTGTTGCACGTTGGTTAACACACACAAATCAATATTTCACCGTACCCTGAGCTTCTGACCCCTATAAGAAGGAAATGAACGGCAGGTGAATCCTAGCAGAGCAGAACCAAATCATGTCAGAGGCCACGAGTCGCTCCTAAGATTGTTGAGAAGGCCTCAGTTCACAGAACACTCACCTGCAATACAACAGAAGGGCGCAAACACACTTCACCCCCCCGTCCACCCCATTAAACGTCCGAGGCCCTTTCCACCTGTGAGCGCCTTCCCATGAAGCCAGCCTGGTGGCATTCCTTCATTCTTGGAAACTCTCCTTGCAGGTATCTGAAACTTGATGAAACTCGATGAATCTGAATTTTCTGCCCTCCAGTGCTGGGTTCACCATCCTGCCTTGTGGATTGTTCGGCACACATTTTACTCTAAAACATAAGAACATAAGGAATTTGACAAATGAGAGGAGACTGTTCAGCCCATCAAGTCTGTTCGTTTTTATTAAATGATTTTATTTAACTTGGCTCCTCTATCTGTTTGTCTGTCTATCTGGTCAAATCTTGCAACTGATTTTAAGCCCACTTCTGGCAAAGCGAATCTCTTCAGATCTTTGCATACGTGTTCTGTATCGATGACAATGCAATAATCCGTCAAAACCGATGCAATTATGTAACAAATTTTGCCGTATTTAATGGTTATGCGATTCCAATTAACGCACACACAACAGTGACCGGGAGAGAACAGAGTGGGATATCAGAGCAGAGACGCGTCGGATTGCGCCCACCTGCCTCTTCCAGTGAGTGGAGTCGGTGAATATGCGGGCCGATGTTACTCGTTTACTCTTGCGAAGGAGTCGCCGTATTGCCGTAAGCTTGCCGTTCTTTCATCGATATTTTTTTTTCTCACCACAGCTGAGCACTAATCCCATATGAGCCTGAATAGAAAAATAGAAACCAAAATATCATTCTTTTTAGTATTCAAATAATTCTGCAACTGCGGTGGGTTGGCACCCTGCCCAGGATTGGTTCTTGCCTTGTGCCCTGTGTTGGCTGGGATTGGCTCCAGCAGACCCCCGTGACCCTGTGTTCGGATTCAGCGGGTTGGAAAATGAATGGATGGATGGATAATTCTGCAAAGAAGATATACAGGGGGTCCTCGGGTTACGGCACAGTTCTGCTCCTACAATAGTGATGTAACCCGAATTCTGGTGTCGAAGCCTAAGTCACTTACCTATCCTAATACATTTGTAAAATCACAATCTAGAACATAAAAACACAACTAAGTCACAGAAAAAGGAAAAGGACATAAATATACTGCACTGTACACTGTACTGTAGTAACAGAAAAAACTGATCTCTTTACGATGTCTAATTTCACTTCCATCGTGATGGCTTTCCTCTTCTTCGAAGCGCTGCCATCTGAAGACTCTGACTTTCGTTTAGGAGCCAATAAGGGCCAAAAAGTCGACAAGCAAAGCAACACAAACAGAACACTTGTGCCACACGCAACCAAACTAGTTCACCAACTCCCTCACTCATACGCCACGTACTTCCGCCGCACGCAACCAAACAAGTTCACCCACGCAGTCTGTAAGTACGACGCTAACGGCGTAAGCTGAAACACTTTTATGGGAGTGAACGTCGTAAACTCGAAACGTCGTATGTCGAGACGTCATAACCCGAGGACCCCCAGTATTATGTAATACTTTTAAAGAAGCTTCCATATTCATGAAAAATGATTAAAGAAAAATCATTTGCATCATACTCAAAAACTAAAAAGTTAAAAATGAAAATATATAATTTTTTTTTTTTTTTAGTAAAATGATTTTATTTTCTTTAATTATAAATGCACTAAAAAGCAAAAATAAATTTTTCTTTAACCACAATTTTCATGGTTATATGTGACTAAATTAAATCATGGGGTGCACATAAATTAATTCATTCAATCAATTAATAGAACAGCTACTTTCATCGTAAAATATATAAAAAAAAAAGTTTCAAAAATTGTTTGAATCGATTAATTTATGTGAGCCCCACAATTTTATTTAGTCACACATAACCGCGAAAATTGTGCATTATTTTATTTTTATTTTTTGCTATTTAGTTTATTTGTAACAAAATTGTTTTACTTAAAAACGTTCTTTTATATGTTATTTTATCTATCAGCTTGGGCATTATACTTTAAAGACCAAGGATGCTGGTTCAGTCCTACTATTATTAACTCCTTGTTGGACCCCAAGGAATTAGGTGGTGGGCTTCAGGCAGAAGCAGCAGCAGATCTACAGCCCCAGCAGCATAAATGGAGCTCCTGTTGACAGAGCAAGCGGCTTCAAGTACCTGGGTGTGCACGTCACCGAGGACCTGACATGGACCCACCACACACACACACACACACAGTGCCTTAAACACCTGAGCAGGCTGAGGAAATTCAAGCCACCTCTTCTGAAAACTTTACACACCAGCGCCGTAGAGGGCATCCTAACACAGAGCCGCACATCACGGTTCGGGAATCGCTCAGTCCGAGATCGCAAAGCCCTGCAGAGAGTGGCACATGTCAAGGTTGGCACTGCCCTCTCTGCAGGACCAAGCAGTGCAGGACCAGGGCAACTCACATAATGATGGACTCTATCATATAGTGCCTTTCAAATCTATCTATCTATCTATCTATCTATCTATCTATCTATCTATCTATCTATCTATCTATCTATCTATCTATCACTTTTTCCAAAACTCAGATTCCTTCTTCTTTACATGCCAGTAAACCTTTGCCCAGTTTGCCTCCCTATTGCTAAATGGCATAGAGGAAGAGGTGGCATGTTAACCACATGCCAAGACTCATCTTCACAGCCTTGGCATGACCTAAAGAGTCCTCATGCTAGAGTGCCCTCTGGCTTCTCACATTGCCCATGCACCCCAATGGCAGGGGTCTCAAGGCAGCTCCTATGTTGCTGGTGTTCAGTAGAATAGAAAAGACCATCAAAACTCGAACTCGGTAACATTTCGCCACCTGCCTCTTACATACACAGTTCCCCATTTTGTAAGGTTCTTGCTAGACCTACATCCCTATCTATCTATCTATCTATCTATCTATCTATCTATCTATCTATCTATCTATCTATCTATCTATCTATCTATCTATCT
The DNA here is from genome assembly GCF_900747795.2 of Erpetoichthys calabaricus. NCBI lineage: Eukaryota > Metazoa > Chordata > Cladistia > Polypteriformes > Polypteridae > Erpetoichthys > Erpetoichthys calabaricus. The sequence goes on along the minus strand of NC_041403.2, from coordinate 165,775,391 downwards.
ATCTATCTATCTATCTATCTATCTATCTATCTCTACTCATAATAAGCTTGGTACTAAGGTGTAGGTGGCACTTGAAATCAGGTCACCTGACTACTCATTAACTGTCCACCAAACAGCAACATGGCTGTACTTACAGTGTATGGAATGTAACCGGGTAAAATCCGCACTAAAACAACTTCTGAATTCTTCAAGGCTTTGCTTCATCACAGACTTTAATGGAAGACAATGGCAGTTCATGACAATCCATTTGTTGCACCTCCGTAATGTCTCTCGTATCTGCTATGTTTATGGGTCCTTGTTAAATGCTGGTTAATCTGGAAGTGTTGTGGAGTTATTTGAGAACAGACTCTCCACAATGGCAAAGTGCAAGAAAACAAACACATCCACCATTTGGTGAGCTCCTGAATCCTGGGGAGGTCCCTACACCAATGACGAAAAAAAAAAAAACAAAACAATGGAGGGGTGGAGATTTTGAGGCATCTGCTGTGACTGTGAAAGGCTGGCATTCATATTCTTGGATTATCGTCTGGCTAACTTCTTCAAGGCTGCTTCTGTTCTTTCACGTTTTGCTAAATCCTCCGCCTACATTTGTTATTTCGGCTCTCTGGATTGTCCCAATCCTCTTTAATAAAATCCCCGTGTGTGTCCGTGTCTTCTGGTGAAGTGCGCATGCGCGGGGGCAGGGAGTGATGCTTCAAAGCAGATGCTTCAAAGGCCGCCTGACACATCACACAAGACAGAGAGGGCGGGACCTATAAAATATCGCGTGGCAGATCCAATCGGATTTCGGTAAATGAGGTAAGACCTAAAACATGAGGCACGAAAAATCCAATCGGGTACTGAGACGCGGAGACCAGCTTCTCCATTGTTGTGCAAGTGTTCATTCTTGAGGATGTCAGATTTGCGATTAAAAAGCTTGGCCCGGTAAAGTGTAAAGTAAAAGTAGATTTATTTTTGCGCACATTACATCAGTTGCTGGGGAGAATCTGCTGATTGCCCACCGTTGTCACAGAAAATTAAATGCATATTACGGAAAAAATTTAATAATAATAATAATTCATTACATTTATATGAGGTAAAAGGTCCTTGCCATTTCATATAGACTGTTCCTACTAATGTTTATGGACTACTGTTCTAGTGCCCGTTATTGTAATGGGCTTAATGACTAGTATTTTATAATTGGCTTAGTAGATACTTTGAAAACTTGATATGAACTCTGCATAAAATAAACCTTCATCTAATTTCTTATCCACTTAAGGGGGATGCCAAAGGCTATTGTAGCAGCTTGGAGCATAAGGAAGGAATCATCTCAGGGTTGCCCTTTCTCTTGAAGCCTGGTATTTTCCTACAAATGGGTCAAAAATAAAAATCAATGAGAGCTATAAATGAAAGACGCAACACAGGATGATCTAACCATTGACCATTGCCTACAGTTCATGGCCCTCACAGAAGTGTCTACAGCCACAAGGAGGATGCAGGTGTCCATAGCAGTGTTGGGATGACCACAATGGGGGTGTCTTTTTATGGCAATGGCACAGTTGTGTAGATGATGGGGACAATCCTTAAAGGGAGCCGTAAAGATCACAGAAATGTTCAACCTCATGAAACGGTTAATTAATATAACGTGTAAAGTTTAGGTTGGGTTGTTCATGCTAAGGAAACAGCCGGCTAAAAAGGAGACAATAGATGGAAACTGAAAGAGGACATTTTCTCACTTGGAAGGTTAGAAACTATTGGAACGGTCCCACAGAAAACACCTTGAGTAGGAAGAGGCTGCACTTATTTTTAGATATCTTCTGGAGCAAACTGAAATTCTCAGCATCCAAGTTGTGCTGACATCGGATGCATTCCGTCTTTTTCTTCATTCGACTTTGTTTACCACAGAACTAATTGTATCTTAAGATCGCCCCCCGTACACAGTTACCTCCTCCGCAAGTATCTACTGGACCTTCTTCTGAATTGTGTATCATTAGGAAGAGGTAAGCTGGTTATACTCGCTAATCACGTCTCCAGAGCGTGGTGATGTGGTGCATGCAGATTTGTAAATGCACATAAGAATTTCACGGGACCATTGGGGCTCTCCCACCACACTTGGTTCAGAATCCAATGTGTTCCTGTACGGTTTAGGCCATCGGTCACTTGTGGTCCCCAAGTTGCGTTCCGGCCATACAACAGGAATATGTGAGGTGCAAAGAAGAGTGATGATGTGCGTTTTGGAGTTCAGGGGGGAACCCCCCCACCTTATTGCTTGAAAGAGATCGCAACTTGACGGGGGATGTGGTGCATCAGGGAGGCCACCATGAAGAGTGGCACTCCATCTTCACCTATAACTCACCAAAGTCCAAAGCCGTTCAACCAATCAGGACCATTCATCACCTGAGCCGCACCCACGATACGATTCTGGTTCAGCGACAAGTTACAATTGGCGCGACTCCTCCGGTGGGAATGAGGTTCCTGGTTCCTAAAAAAAAATAAAAGTTCCTGTGGTGGTAAAGTGCCTAATAATAACTCTATAAGCCCATAAAATAATCGTTATGACCCATTTTACAATCCATTTCATAAACTGGATCCAGTTTTGAATGCCGGAGCATTTCACATGTGCCCCCTTCAGGGCGCCACGGTACTGTCTGCCTCAGCTTGTGTGTCTTTTCACTGCGGTTTTAGGTGCGATCAGCGAGACTAAATATGTCACACACATTCATTAAAGATATTAGCCAGACTGTGGACAGTCAGGGTGTATAATAAACGTGTCTGCAAACCTTATATTGGCGACATACTGAGAGACAGCAGCGGGCACGCGCCAACTGCACACATCATCCCCGTCAGTGTGTGAGGGAGAGCGCAGTCCGAGGGGAGGTGAGGCTCGTCGCTGCCGCACCTCGCATTTCTGTGCTGCCTTTGAACAGCAAACGTGCCAATTCAGTCCAACAATAGAACAACCATAACAGGTAAAGATGGAGGTTTCAAAGCCGGGCAGGGGAAGTGATGTCATCGGGGCAGGAACTGGAACTGGACGGAATTTCCTGTGGTTGGTCTGCCAATGAAAAAGAGGGAGGATTAGTGCACCCTGCCACCCCCTGGTCTGGCATGGAATTATCCCTTTGTGAGCCCTTCAGCTGCCTCCCATGCCCACGTATGTGACAGGCCGTAGAGGGCCGGAGCCTATTCTGGTAGCAGTGCAATAGAAGACCTCCTAACACACAGCCAATTTGAAATCAGCAACTCACCTGATTAACTTTAGTGTCTCTAGGAATGAGGGAGGAGAACCGAAGTACTGGGAAGAAAGAGAATGTCACACATGTGCGAAAGGGAGGCAGCTAATGGGTTCGAAAGAGGGGACTACCATGCCTGACCAGGGGGTGGCAGAGTGCACTGATCCTTTTTCTCTTTCTTCTGCAGACCAAGGAAACCCACGCAGACACGGGGAAAACATGCAAACTCCACGCAGGGAGGACCCGGGAAGCGAACCCGGGTCTCCGTACTGGGAGGCAGCAGCGCTACCCACTGCGCCACCGTGCCGCCCCCACTTTAGTTTAGGAACTGCAAAAATACATCTGTTACTCATTAACTGTTATGTGACAAGGCCTTAACACGGGCTTCTGTGGGTCTTCCTAACACTTACAAAGCTTCGGTAAAAAAGTGTGTTCACTCATCCCTGCCATGTCACCTGCCAGGAAATCTTCACTTTGGAGTCGTCTGAGGTGGTGCAACTGAGACGCATCTCTCTTCATTTTACGTATTTAGTATAAGACCCTTGAATCAGAAAGCAGGAGACAGAGCTGGAGGTGGCAGAGTTAAAGATGCTAAGATGTGCATTGGGTGTGATGAGGATGGACAGAATTAGAAATGAGGACATTAGAGGGTCAGCTCTGGTTGGATGGTTGGGAGACAAAGTCAGAGAGGTGAGATTGCGTTGGTTTGGACATGTGCAGAGGAGAGATTGCTGAGTATAATGAGCGAAGGGTGCTAAGGATAGAGCTGCCAGGCAAGAGGAGAAGAGGAAGGCCAAAGAGAAGGTTTATGGATGTGGTGAGAGAGGACATGCAGGTGATGGGTGTAACAGAACAAGATGACGAGGACAGGAAGATATGGAAGATCCGCTGTGACAACCTCTATAGGGAGCAGCCAAAAGAAGGAGGAGTATAAGACCCCTGAATCCTTCATATTATCCACTCATTTTACCATCAGGTCAATATGGCACCCAGCACAGACATGAATAACCCGTCCACCAACGTGTTACAAGTATTATTGAAGACCAAAAGATGCCCCTGTTAAGATCTTGTTACACAAAAGAAAATGAGCAATAGATGCGTTTTTGCAGTCCATACATTAAAGTGCGTCGGAGGGAGGCAGCTAAAGGCCTGAATGAGGGTAATTCCATGCCAGACCAGGGGGTGGCAGAGTATACTGGCCCCTTCGCTCTTTCTATTGCCGACCGATTATGGGATTCCATTTCCCGGCTCTGATGATGTCACTTTCCGGTTCTGGGCCTGATGATGTCATCAGGACGGGGGGGGGGGGGGGGGGGGGGGGGGGGGGGGGGGGGGGGGGTTGCTAGCGGAAGTGACATCACTTCCTGTCTTCTCCTTCAACCCGCCATCTTTGCCTGGTCAAGACAGTTCTGTTCTGGGACTCAAGATCTGTACTCGATTGTACTCGACGCTTACTCTTGTGCTGCCCCAACTCGGTTTTGTGGCTCTTCTTTGACAAGAGTTACTGATAACAGACAGATTATCGTTTGAGGCCAACGGTAAAATCCACATCCATGTACAGTAGCTGTTAACTCCATCACAAAAGAAGGAAAAACAGGCATAGATATCACGTATTCTCTCTATACTATGTAATAAAATCCAATGTCTGCCTGTCTGCCCTGTCCACTTTTCACGAGAGACTAAGGATTTAGATCGGGTTTTTTCGAGAATTTCCTTGAACATTCCGGTGTTCGGCGGACTTCTCTCATCACACATGTACCAAGTTCGCTTGCGGTATCGATTTTATTTGTGACGGTCCCTTTTTTCTATTTTCCCTTTATGTGCTCCCCCTTTTTACAAACACAATGTCACGTATCATTGTTATGCCAACCTCAAAGTCAGTTCTGACATCACTTCATCTGTTAAAAAGCTGTTGAAATGCTTTGAGGATATGAAGTATTGGATGGCACAAAATTTCTTGCAATTAAACGAAAATCAAACATTAGTCATTACTTTTGGTCCTACCACATCTGCACGCACTTAGGACCTTGGCAGCAATGATCATAATGACGTCAGAAACCCGAGGGTCTCATCTTTGAGTCATCACTAAGTTTCTCCACGGTAGGTAAAGTTTCAGTTTTTACCAACTGAGGGCAATTTTGAAACTAAACTCCTTTCTGTCACAGCCAGGACTTGGACGCAGTCATTCATGGCCTTATGACATCTCGCCTTGATTACTGTAATTCCTCATATGTGGCTCTGCCCAGATCTGCTCTGTCGCCCCTTCAGCTGGTTCAGAACGCGGCAGCGAGATTTTTGATTGGGATCACATCTCCGCCATTTTAGCCCCTCTCTCCACTGGCTACGGGCCGCATTGATTTTAAAATCTTGTTGTTTGTTTTTAAAGCCTTGGCTTCAAAATACATCTGTGACCTCCTTCACCCCTATGGGCCACCAAGAGCACGGAGGTCATCTGGACGGCTGCTCCTTGTAGTGCCGAGATGAGGCCGAGTGTCCTCATGTTGCTCCTTGTTGGAACGACTGGCCTCTGCACATCAGGTCTTCATCCTCCATCGAGGGTTTTCAAAGTCGGCTTAAGACCTCCTTCTGTCTTTCACTGTGTATGATGGGATTGTGGTGGATGTTATTAATCTGATTTTGCATGATTGTTTGAATTGTGTTTATTTTAATGCAGCAACCTCTGTTTTAAATGTGCTTTTATAAATAAATAATCGATAAATACTGCGGTGGGCTGGCACCCTGCCCGGGGTTTGTTTCCTGCCTTGTGCCCTGTGTTGGCTGGGATTGGCTCCAGCAGACCCCGTGACACTGTAGTTAGGATATAGCGGGTTGGATAATTGATGGATGGATAATCTATAAATAAATAATCTAAATGAATCCGAGAGAGACGCAGCGGGCCGAGGGGAGGAGGAAGTGGGCCGAGGCCCTTCTGTTTCACGTGCCAACCTCGGGGCATATCTTACACCCACTTAGCTAGTGAACGAGAGAACTACTTACTTTAGATTTGTCTTTTTCTATAATTTGCTTGAACATTCCAGTTGATTTTGCGACTTCTCTCAGCGTGCTATGTATCACAGGTCCCGTGCGGTGCCGATTTATTTGTGCTAATCCGAGAGAGAGGCTGCGGGCCGAGGGGAGGGAGACGCGTGACGTCAGGAGCGGAGAGCCAGGCAGGGCCGTCCTCACCCACGCGTCAGCCTCCATTCCAGGCGGTCTACCTGTCGCCACGTGTTGGAGTGCACCTCGATGCCAGTTTGTTTATTGATTTTTGAAGTTTGTCCCGTTTCACTACTACACAGGGGACAGCAGGTTTATCATGAAACAAATGACTAGGGTGTTGTACCGTGTTAGCCATTATGAATGTAGTGAAAAGTCAAGCAAAATGACACCTTTTATTGGCTAACTGAACAGATTACAATATGCAGGCTTTAGAGGCAACTTAGGCCCCTTCTTCATATAGTAATCATAAAACCTGAAATGTTTAAAAATTGTGGGAGTATATAATAAAGTAGCCATGAATGGTTGAAAATCTATAGAACGTTATTATTGAAATCGACCCTGTTGCTTTGTGGAGTTTCACCTGCTGGTGCACACTGTGAAAGGCGCTATATAAAAGAAAAGGCCGATTGATGAATACTCTGCCTCAGCTGCCAGATGAGCAGCAGCTGTGCAACATTTTAATGGGTAAGACCCCTGACTGTTAAACTTCAGCTTCTCCGCAGCTCAGGTGGTCGACTGTTTATTTTATTGGTGGTCTGTCGTGCTGTGTGTGTGTTTTTTTCCGTTTACTTTTCGTCTTTTTTTTTCCTAGTTGATAATAAAGTTGTAGGAGTTTGACTTGATTGTATGGGAAAAATAAAGTCTTAATGCCCTTTCAGACATTCTTCTTATTTCATTTCTCAGAATGTACCCCCCCCCCCAAATCCCCTCCCCCAACCCAACACCTTCTCTCAGAAAGAAGAAAAAAGACAAACAGGCTCCCCAACTGGCCGGTGGCTCCCGGTGTTATTCCAGCCTTTCACACATCCCATGTTTCCTTTATCAAGGCCTGTTACTGATTAGTCACAGTGAATTTCAGCTTGCCCCCTCGCTAGGACCTTGCACAGCTGGGATAAGATGTCAGAGCAGTAAATCAGGGTCCCATGGGGTGCCTGTGGTTGTGCTGGTGCTATGGGGGGGTGGGGTGGGGTCAATGTTCACTCATGATGGATAGACAGAACATGGCAATGCCGTATCTCATTCATGGGGAGTGGGCTTAGGCTTGTCTACCACCCCGGGAGCATCAGCCCTACTTCCTTATTTACTGCAAGGATCACACGGTGCCAGCAGAAGGGAGTTCACTGCATGGCATGCACTGTGTGATGGCGAGAGGAGTCAGCTGTGTACACAGGCAGCGAGCTTCACAAGGACAGAAATAGCGGCTGTAAAGTTTGGAAACATGGAGCATATCAGCAAGAGCAGCAGCAGCAGCACATCAAATAAGGAAGTTTAAAGGAAATCTCATTTAGGCCACGCAGAGGACTGAACAATAAGAAATGAAATGGATAGATAGATAGATAGATAGATAGATAGATAGATAGATAGATAGATAGATAGATAGATAGATAGATAGATAGATAGATAGATAGATAGATAGATAAGATAGATAGATAGATAGCGTAGTTGGCAGGATTAGATAGATAGATAGATAGATAGATAGATAGATAGATAGATAGATAGATAGATAGATAGATAGATAGATAGATAGATAGATAGATAGATAGAAAGCGTAGTTGGCAGGATTAGATAGATAGATAGATAGATAGATAGATAGATAGATGTGAAAGGCACTATATAATAGATAGATAGATAGATAGATAGATAGATAGATATATAGATAGATAGATAGATAGATAGATAGATAGATAGATAGATTTGAAAGGCACTATATAATAGATAGATAGATAGATAGATAGATAGATAGATAGATAGATAGATAGATAGATAGATAGATAGATAGATAGATAGATAGATAGATAGATAGATAGATAGAAAGTGTAGTTGGCAGGATTAGATAGATAGATAGATAGATAATGAAAGGTATTATATAATAGATAGATAGATAGATAGATAGATAGATAATAAAAGGTATTATATAATAGATAGATAGATAGATAGATAGATAGATAGATAGATAGATAGATAGATAGATAGATAGATAGATAGATAGATAGATAGATAATAAAAGGTATTATATAATAGATAGATAGATAGATATATAGATAGATATATAGATAGATAGATTTGAAAGGCACTATATAATAGATAGATAGATAGATAGAAAGTGTAGTTGGCAGGATTAGATAGATAGATAGATAGATAGATAGATAGATAGATAGATAGATAGATAGATAGATAGATAGATAGATAGATAGATAGATAGATAGATAGATAGATAGATAGATAGATAGATAGATTTAGTAGACAGACAGGCATCTCGACCTGGGAGGTGAAGCAGATCAAACCCAGATAGAAGGACCGAGGGGTTACACTGAAGAAATGAATATGCTGCTAGGCCCCCCCCCCCCAGCACGCTACATGGCAGTAGCCCTAGATAATTGATCCCCAGTGCGAAGCCGGAAGGGCATGCTGGGAGATGTAGTCCAGCAGAGCAGCCCTGCTGGAGTCACTGGGTGCCGTGAGGCGTCGCTGCAGGGAGACAAGCTCCCTGTTATAATGGGCTTCCATGTCACCTGGAGGTACTCCCCATCAGGAAACCGCCCTGGCACCGGAAGTACTCTCGGGTCCGTAATAAAAGGGACTGCACTCCCTTATCAAGGCGAGGCAGAGCTGGGAGGAAGAAGGGCAACACTCCACTGGAGAAGGGCAGTGTGGTGGCGAGAGAGAATATTGTGAGAAAGAGAGAAATCTGTGCTCTGTGTGATGTTTGAGTGTTGTGGTGTAATAAACACACCTGTATTTGAACCCGTGTTCGTGTTTGGGGAATTTGGGGCTTGTTGATACCCCAGGAGGGTAGAACAGGAGGCCATCTCTATGAGGATAAGGGTGACCCCCCCCTTCCCCCTTGCCCCCCCCAGGGACCCCTCATTGCACTCAGGGGTAAAATGGTAGCCGCAGCTCTAGTCATTTGAGCTCTTGATGGAGAGCTGGATAAATGAAAAACCGTATGAAGAAGGAGGCATCGCTCTGAGAAACAGGGCTTACAGCGGGTACGCAGCATGGGGGTACGGTACCTCACTGCTTGCCCTGCAAAAAAAACACATTCTAAGTTAGCAGGTCCAAAATGAAATAAGAACTTACAATTTCACCTGCTTTCTCAGCCCAGGTCAAGCATCAGTGAAGATTCACCAAATTAAAAACCTGGAGAGTGTTGTTGGTGAAGTTGCGATGAAGACGTCCAGGCTACACTTTAAGCCTCGGCTCACAAACGTCTCATCAAACCGACTGCAGCAGACGCATAAGGAGGGGAAAGTTCAGTAAATAAAAGCACACGTGGACTGCGATGCTCGGGGACTGCTGTTTAACCTAATTTATCATCACGCCCACAAGAAGTGAAAGAAGAGCGGCTCGCGGTTTCAGCAGTGGAAGAATTCAGACAGAGATGCCCACGGCATTATGTGCTGGCACTCTGTCAGGGTGGAGGATGGCTAAAAGCCAGTTGAAGACGGGCAAACGTGAAAATAGCTGTTTTCTGAAAAGCCTTCACGGTGACGTATGTAGGGAAGAAAGCCAAGTTAAACCAAAGAGAAAATCCACATCAGTTTATGCCCAGAAGAAAATCGTTATGATAAAGCGAAGAGGAAGTACAGTATTTAATTAATAATGGGTAAGTAGTGCAAAATAGTCCAAAAAAAATAATATCTCACCAAAACATGAAATCAAAGGTATAAGAGTTACTTTAATTTAGTACAATGCCAATATTTGAGCTTTTAAGATATGACACATACGTACACTCTTAAAAATCACTCTGGAACAACAGGCAGTGTGACCGATTGTGGTTCAGACATTGGGCTTCAAACCCTGAGGTTGTGGATTGAAATCCCACTACTGACACCACCGTGTGACCACAAGAAAGTCACGTCACCGTCCTGTGCTCCAATCAGCAAAACAAAAGGAAACGTAACCAATCGTATCTCAGATCCGCGTACACCCCCTTGGATCAAGGCCTCAGTCCAATGATAAGTAAACAATATGAAGTCTTGAAAACATTAGGAGGAGATTTCACAAAATGTAACGTGCTTTTTGAACCGAATCCTCAAATGTGACTCCTTTTACCTCGGTTGTATCTCACGTCTCCTTTTTGTCTAAAGCCGTTTCCCCTAAGGAGTGTTCAAGCCCCGAGGTCGTGTGTTTTAATCCCACTCCTGACACCATCTCACGATGAGCGAGTCACGTCACCGTCCTGTGCTGCATTTCATTGTTGTTTTTTTTTGTTCACTTGGAGCACAGGCCTGTGGTGGGCTGGCACCCTGCCCGGGATTGGTTCCTGCCTTGTGCCCTGTGTTGGCTGGGATTGGCTCCAGCAGACCCCCGTGACCCTGTGTTCGGATTCAGCGGGTTGGAAAATGGATGGATGGATGGATGGAGCACAGGCAGGTGAAGTGACTTACTCATCGTGAGATGGTGTCAGGAGTGGGATTAAAACACACAATCTTAGGGCTTGAAGTCCAAAGGTTTAACCACTATGTCACATTGCTTGGCTTTTCTTCCTGAATGAGTCTGACCTAACTGGAGTACAATAATAGAAATTAGACCAACTAATAATAATATTCAGAAGCAAGGACTACAACTTTAGTAGTAAAGTGTTTTATTACCACAAACAGCTGTCCATGCATTTCACTATATATTACTGAGCACATAATGCAAATACTTTCAAATACAAAATACAACACCAGTTTGTACCAGTTGAGTCCGATGCGTGACTTTGCAGAGATCTCTGCTGAAACTCAAGTGGAGACCCTTGTGAGACCCCACCATACTACATGCAGTTCAGAAGAGGTCATCCGCCTGTAGCTAAGCATGTTCAGGCCCAGCCTGTACTTAGATGGAAGATGAACCAGGAGAAGCTTGAGTTACTACTGGAAGAGGTGTTGGTGAGGCTGCGGGGGGGGCACTTACACTGTGGTGTGAATGAGGACCCCAATGCCCCAGTGCAGAGACGGGTACACTCTGCTGTAAACCGGGGTCCTGACTCTTTGTGGTCATAAAGCAACTCCCTGGCATCCTTTGTAAAGAGTTGGGTGCACCCCGATGTCCAGGCTAAATTGCCCCCCATGGCCTAGTCATTCTGGCCCCCTAATCATCCCCTGTCTCGAATTGTCTCTCTCTCTCCCACCACTTCACCACCTAATAGCTGATGTGCGGTGAATGTACTGGCGCAAAAATGGCTGCTGTCACATCATCCAGGAGGATGGTACCCATTACTGGTGCCCACCTCGCCACTCAGTATGTGAAGTGCTTTGAGTACTGAGAAAAGTGCTATATAAATGTAAAGAATTACTATTATTATTATTATTATTATTATTATTATTATGTTTTCCTCAGGAGAAAAATCTGATAGGAATGAGACAAAAGACAATGTCTCCATTTTATTTCTTTCTGATCCCATTGTTGTCAAGGAGAAACCAAAAAGATATTAAGGAGACCCCTTTTTTGATTTTACACTCCTATGGGAAGCGGTGGTTCAGCAAGGAACCTCAGAACCCAGTAAAGAACCATAAAATGCCATTAAAGAACCAGTAGTTTTAAAAAGTGTATGTATACCAAATAAATGTACTCTCTTTAATGTGAGACAGAGTTAATGGTGTTATGTGAAATAAGTAAATGACAGAGACGTCCGGTAATTGTCTCCCAATCCCACCCTCATACTCCTCTCTGATACAGAAATAATTATACTACTTATATTGAGTAGGTGGCTTTCTTTACTGAAGATGGCTTTTAGAAAATCAATGCACACACACTAAATGTAAGCGTTTGGTTGGAAAGTACAAAGTTAAATGGTAGAAGAGACAGCAATCTGAGTACAGCACAAGCACTTTAGCACTACGGTACACTGATTCATAATGGCAGTCTGTAGCGCTGCCTGACCAGACAGACCTAAAAGGCGACCTACAAACATACCTGGCGCTGACTTGGAAATGCATTTGATTGAGTCCTGTAGCCGCCCCAAAGAAAGTCACATCTCTCCCACTGCCTAAGAGCCATTAATAGGCAGATCTCCTTCTGTCTGTCCCTGATGGGCTTTGATGCAACAGGAAACTGATTATCAATTAAACGTGAAAGGTGCTATATAAAGAGCGACGAGTTCCCATACCTGCCTCTGCTCGTCTCTGATGGACAGAAGGATGTCATGTCGTAATGCTGCACCCGAGGTTGTTCAACCTTTGCAGTACTTTGCAGTCGTCACGGTTCATGGAGGAAGATGGATGACTTGGGACAGAGAAATCTGAGATAAATAGGAGAATAAAAAATGAAATTAGTTTTAAAAAAAAATAGAAAGTATTCACCCCCTCGGAGGTTTTCAAGTTGTGTTATTACGGCACTTTGAATCACAGTGGATCACAGATAATGAAAGGCACTATATAACAGATAGATAGATAGATAGATAGATAGATAGATAAGATAGATAGATAGATAGATAGATAAGATAGATAGATAGATAGATAGATAGATAGATAGATAGATAGATAGATAGATAGATAGATAGATAGATAGATAGTGTAGTTGGCAGGATTAGATATAGATAGCGTAGTTGGCAGGATAAGAGATAGACAGATAATGCAGTTCATAAGATTAGATAGACAGATAGATAATGAAAGGCACTATATAACTGATAGATAGATAGATAGATAGATAGATAGATAGATAGATAGATAGATAGATAGATAGATAGATAGATAGATAGATAGATAGATAGATAGATAGATAGATAGATAGATAGCAGGATTAGATATAGATAGTGTAGTTGGCAGGATAATGCAGTTCATAGGATTAGATAGACAAATATAGAGATAATGAAAGGCACTATATAACTGATAGATAGATAGATAGATAGATAGATAGATAGATAGATAGATAGATAGATAGATAGATAGATAGATAGATAGATAGCGTAGTTGGCAGGATTAATTAGATAGATAGATAGATAGATAGATAGATAGATAGATAGATAGATAGATAGATAGATAGATAGATAGATAGATAGATAGATAGATAGATAGATCATCAAAGGCACTATATCACTGACAGATAGACAAATAGATTGATCTTTATTAGTCCCCTCGTTTCAGTAGGTTTCCATGACTTGCTCTAATAAATATTGCAGGTAGGAGACTAGTGTATTGACTGATAATTTCTCCACGTCCTGTCATTTTTAAGGCCTTTGCAAAAGACAAACAAATGTGATTTAGCAGCGCAGATCCCCGCTGACTCTTCCGCCAGGAGTCTGAATGTTGCTGCTCAGGGTTCACCGATTGTTAGGCTATTTGCGGGCCGACCAGCACACAACATGCTCCTGCTTCCTGCATGTCTACACTGGCTGCTACAATGAGCTCCTGCCATGGTCTTTCGCTGAACCCAGTTTTGCCCCTAAATGACTCCCAGAGGCACCGTCAGGCAGGAAGATGTCAGAAAGGTGCAGGAAGGAAAAACAGACTCAGGAGACCCTCGAATGGAATTCTCTGTGCAGCCGTTCTTGGGTCAGTGCCAAAACTGACATCATCTGCACTGGGACCCAGATGTAGAACTCCATATTTAAAAAAAAAACCAAAAACAAACCAAAACACAGAAAATGGCTAACACGAGTAATATCCAGAAAGATGCAAAAGGATTTATTTAGAAGTAAATAAGATTAAAAAAATAAAACCTAAAAAAGTGTAAATCACAACAGCCATTTATAGCAACCCAAGGTCAGGCTCTCTCACGGGTATTTCCTTCAGGAAGCCGGGCAATACGGGTTAAATTGAGCTAGACCACATTTCTACTTCCTCTTAAGCTAAGAATAATGACAAGCACGTGTTTCTCCCTGTAAAGGGTTTCCTTCTATAATTTTACATTTCACAGTGCTGCCTGGATTCAGGATCCACTTTGCAAATGATATATGGTGTGCCAGTCTGACACAATGCTGCTACCACATGCATAAGGCTTGCTTAAAAAAAGTGGAATCTTACTGATTTCTGCCATTAAATAAACTACAGACAATGTGACGGAAATAGAACAGCTGGACACGTGTGACAAGTGTGCTGGGGATGTTCATGTTTTGCTTTTTTAGATCAACAGTTTACTTTATTTGACTTGTCACTGGCTAGTTAATATTTATTATATTCATTCTCTGTGCCTACATTTCTCCCACATCACAGTTATGAGAGTTTTAATTGAAGAGGCAATTCTAACAAGGGTCCCCAGTCCCTGAATTAGCCACACAGCCCCACAGCATGATGGAACCTCCAACAAATTTGACAGTAGGTAGCAGGTGTTCGTCTTCATCCGCCATGCAAAGCGCTTTTAATAACTCAATTTTTTGTCTCATCAGTCCAAAGCACTTTATTCCATATTGTCTAAATGAGCATTGGCATACAACAAGCGACTCTGTTTGTGGTGTGAGTGCAGAAAGGGCTTCTTTCTCATCACCCCGCCATACAGATGTTCTTGGTGCAAATTGCGCTAAATTGTAGAATGATGTACAGATACACATCTGCAGCAAGATGTTCTTGCAGGTCTTTGGAGGTGATCTGTGGGTTGTCTGTCACCATTCTCACAATCCTGCTCATATGCCGCTCCTGTATTTTTCTTGGCCTGCCAGACCTGCTGGTTTAACAGCAACTGTGCCTGTGGCCTTCCATTTCCTGATTCCATTCCTTACCGTTGAAACTGACAGTTTAAACCTCTGAGATGGCTTTTTGTAGCCTTCCCCTAAGCCATGAGACTCAACAATCTTTGTGTTCAGATCTTTAGAGAGTTGCTTTGAGGATCCCATGCTGTCACTCTTCAGAGGAGAGTCAAAGGGAAGGAAGCACAACTTGCAATTGACCACCTTAAATCCCTTTATATCTCATGATTGGACACACCTGTCTATGAAGTCCAAGGCCTAACGAGCTCATCAACCAATCAGCATTGAGCAGTGACAGGCATTCAAATCTGCAAAATGACAAGCCAGTTTTTCACATTTGATTTAATTTCATACAACTAAATACTGCGTCACTAAAAATATTTGTTCAGAAAACACAGCAATACTCCTAGGAAATGAAAGACATACCACTGTTATCTTTTTTGTTGAAAGGAGAGTCAGTTATTATGCAGGCTGAGAGGGGTTCCCAAACTTTTTCATATGACTGTTGTGCTGCACCATTTCTGTGGATGGTTTTTGATCTGCGCATTAACTTGTCCTTCTTCTTCAGTCTGCTGTGAGTTTGCTTGTCTTTTACTCATTATGGCATTCCCTGTGTCCTTTGTAATGTCAGTAAATGTAAAGTATGACAAGTAGGAAGTAAAAGGAGGTCTGAACATCGAAAGTCCACCTTATAAGAAGGATTTAGAAGCCGTAGTCGGCTTGGCACTCTCAACTGCAAGACAGTGTTCAGAAGACATTAAAAAAAGCTAACAGAATGTTATATAGCGCCTTGATGTGTGGAGTACAAGTCACAGGAGGTGATGCTCAAGCTTTATGACGCACTGGTGAGGCCTCAGCTGGAGTCCTGGGTGCAGTTTTGGTCTCCAGGCTACAAAAAAGACATAGCAGCACAAGAGAAGGTCCAGAGAAGAGCGACTAGGCTGATTCCAGGGCTACAGGGGATGAGTGATGAGGAAAGATGAAAAGAGCTGAGCCTTTACAGGAGATGAAGAGGAGACCTGACTGAAGTGTTTAAAATGATGAAGGGAATCCAGCGGATCGAGACAATGACTTTAAAAATGAGTTCATCGAGAACATGGTGACACAGTTAAATTTCACACAAACATTAGGACGTTTTTCTTCACACAGAGATACATGGAATAAGCTATGGAATTAGCAGAGTGCTGGCAACTTCTACACACCATGCACCCTAGGAGTCGTTGACCCCGCTCTGTGACTTTACAAAGTGGTCTTCCACTTTGTGGCTGAGTTGCTGTTGTCCCTAAACGCTTGCACTTTCAATAATACCCCTTACAGTTGACCATGGAATATCCAGCAAGGATGAAATTTCACAAACCGTCTTATTGCAAAGGTAGCATCCTATCACAGTACCACGCTGGCTCTTCAGAACGACCCCATTTTGTTTCACCAATGTTTGTAAATGGGAGACTGTGTGGCGAAGTGCCTGACTTTATACACCTGTGGCCATTGGGCCTGATCGAAACACCTCAATTCAGTCATTAAGAGGTGTGTCCCAATATGTTTATCCATATGGTGTACCTTGGCTTGCTGCTACCCTGTGGAGTCTGAAGTGGCCATTGTTCAATGTGAGGACAAAGAGCTGCGCCGGTGAAAGTCAAAGAAGCCTTTGTGAGGCTGAGAAACAGGAATAAAACCATTGGAGACATGCAGGGCACCGTATCTACATTCGGTTACAGCTGATTTTATGGAATACATTTGCAGGATTATCACTATGCTATAATCTCTATATACATATAAATCCCAACATGTGTCTGTCTGTCTGCTTTTCAAGAGAGAACTACTTAACGGATTTAGATTGGTTTATTTTTTTTTCTAGAATTTGCTTCAACATTCCAGTTGATTTTGCGACTTCTCTCATCGCACTAAGTATCATACTTTACTTGCGGTACCGAGTTATTCGTGCGAATCCAACAGAGATGCAGCAGACCGAGGAGAAGGGGAGCGGGGCCCTCCTCACTCACGCTCCAGCCTCGGGGCGTATAACTTACCTCTGCTTAGCTAGCGAACGAGAGAACTATTTAACGGATTTTAATTGGGGTTTTTTTTTCTAGAAGTTGCTTGAACTTTCCAGTTGATTTTGTGACTTCTCTCATCGCACTTAGTATCATAGTTCACTTGTGGTACCGATTTATTCATGTGAATCCTAGAGAAACGCAGCAGATGCAGCGGGGGTCCACCTCACTCACTCTCCAGCCTCGGGACATATCGTACATCCACTTAGCCATCGAACGAGAGAACTACTTAATGGATTTAGATCGGGCTTTTTTCTAGAATTTGCTTGAACATTCCAGTTGATTTTGTGACTTCTCTCATCACACTTAATATCATAGTTTGCTTGCAGTACCAATTTATTCATGCAAATCCAACAGAGATGCAGCGGACCGAGGAGAGGGGAGCGGGGCCCTCCTCACTCACGCTCCAGCCTCGGGGCGTATACCTTACCTCTGTTTAGCTAGCTATCGAACGAGAGAACTACTTAACGGATTTAGATTGGGTTTTTTTTTCTAGAATTTGTTTGAACATTCCAGTTGATTTTGTGACTTCTCTCATCACACTTAGTATCATAGTTCACTTGCGGTACTGATTTATTCATTCAAATATTAGAGAAACGCAGCAGATGCAGCGGGGTCCACCTCACTCACGCTCCAGCCTCGGGACATATCGTACATCCACTTACCTATTGAACAAGAGAACTACTTAATGGATTTAGATCGTTTTGTTTTTTTTCTAGAATTTGCTTGAACATTCCAGTTGATTTTGTGACTTCTCTCATCACACTTAGTATCATAGTTTGCTTGTGGTACCAATTTATTCACGCGAATCCTAGAGAAACGCAGCAGGGTCCACCTCACTCACTCTCCAGCCTCTGGACATATCGTACATCCACTTAGCTATCGAACAAGAGAACTACTTAACGGATTTAGATCGTTTTGTTTTTTTTCTAGAATTTGCTTGAACATTCCAGTTCATTTTGTTGATTTTCTCTCATTGTGTTAAGAAACAGAGTTCACTTGCAGGATCGATATATTCACGCTAATCTGAGAGACAGGCTGCGGGGAACCGAGGGGAGTGGGAAGCGTGACGTCAGGAGTGGGGAGTCCCTCTGCCTCTGCCTTTTGGAGTGTATCTTGCCTCCGCTTAGCTAGCGATACCGTTTTCTTTATTGATTAGGGTTAGGTTTAAGGTTAGGGTTAGGGTTAGGATTTATTAGTGTGAATCCGAGAGACAAGCAGCGTGGCGGGGGGGGGGGGCGTGGGGGGTAAAGGGGGGGGTGCAGGCCCTGCTCACTAATGCGCTCGCCCCAGGGCATGTACCTTACCTCCGTTAAGTTAACGAACAAGAGAAATACTTTACAGATTTAGATTGTTTGTTTTTTTTTTCTAGAATTTGCTTGAACATTCCGGTTGATTCTGCGACTTCTCTCATCATGCTAAGAATCAGAGTTCGCTTGCAGGATCGATATATTCACGCTATTCTGAGAGACAGGCTGCGGGGGCCGAGGGGAGTGGGAAGCGTGACGTCAGGAGTGGGGAGTCCCTCTGCCTTTGCCTTTTGGAGTGTATCTTGCCTCTGCTTAGCTAGCGATACCATTTTCTTTATTGATTAGGGTTAGGGTTAGGGTTAAGGTTAGGGTTAGGGTTAGTTAGTTTGTCCCATTTCACTACTACGCGGGAGACGGCTAGTTAATCATGAAACATTGGACTAGGGTGTTGTACCGTGTTAGCCATTATGAATGTAGTGAAAAGTCAAGCAAAATGACACCTTTTATTGGCTAACTGAACAGATTACAATATGCAAACTTTCGAGGCAACTCAAGCCCCTTCTTCATATAGTAATCATAAAACCTGAAACATATGAAAATGATGGGATGGAAAACACTGCAATGACTGGCACGAAAGAGGAGCAAGAAGTTTCCGCTGATCTCATAACTTTGCGCTAGTTCTGATACAGCAGGCGCTCCAGAGGGTGGCTGCAGAGCACAGCCCTGAACCTACTCATTGCAGCTACTCGACAGCCGAGATAGCCCTTTTAACCTGCACATGTCAGAATTATTAATTGCGGTCAGACACGCACTTTGGCTCTCTCAAAAAGGGAGCTTGGATATACCTCTTCCGATTTTTTACAACTCTTTCCATAAAAGACAACCTTTCTCTGGCAGCGAGACAAGGCAAGCAGGAGAAGGGCAGGACTGCAGAGGGTCTCCAAACACATAGGGCTTATTGTTTTTGTGAAATGTAGACGGGAAGCTCTCGATTCCCCATGTGGGCCTGGATAGGAATCTTAGACAATACAAGTGATCCTCAGCAAGCTGGAATGTCTTTTTTTTTTACTCTTGGCCTTGTCCCTAGTCTGCACAGCGTAACAGGAACTGGACAGGAAGCCCGGGACTAAGGTGAAAAGCGGGTTAATTTCAGAATGATGTTACCTCTACAAACAATTGAACAATAACAGAACGTTAAGTGGGATGTGCACAGATGATTGCGTGGAGTGGAAACTGCAGTGATTTGGATCATTAAATTCACCACAATCACTGATTAGCCTCTTAAACAGAAGTGTCATTAATGACATGTAGAGTAGAAGGTGAATGGATCAAGCCAAGCCGTGGCGGCCAAAGGTCAGCAAGCTCGTGGAGTTCCTTTGTGCCAACAGAGCTATAGCCGTGCAGTGCTGCCATAATCACTTACAACTATTTATTTCTTTAAAAAAAACAATCTTCACATATTTACCTGGGACTTTACCTTTAAAATGATGTCCTTGCTCTGTTGTCTTAATTTCAGGTGTTTGGTTCACCTGTCACCTTCATGTCGTCACTTTTTAAAAGTGCACGTGACAATCTTCCTTTGCGTTTTGTTCATTTCCAATCCTTGCTTTCTCACTTTGTTTCCTGTCATCATTAAACTGTTTTGAAGAGATTGTCACAGACATGAATATCATGGTGAAATGGACAGCACATCACACAGGTCCGTGATGGAACCCTTGATGTTCAATAAAAGTAGGCATGTCTAGGTGGTGCGTTAGAACATTAGAGCAATCAGGGTGAGAACAGGCCATCCAGGCCAACACGGCCCACCTGTCCTGTTCACTTGATTCTTGAGTTTTGAAGGTCCCTAAAGCTCTCCTGTCCACCACACTACTTGGTCACTTGTGTCTGTGGTTCTCTGTGTGAAGAAAAACTCCCAATGTTTGTGTGAAATTTACCCTAAAGTTTCCAACTGTGTCCCCATGTTCTTGATGAGCTCATTTTAACTCTTTGAGGGCTGAATATTTTTTTGCAGGCAACTCACATTTCTGAAAAGCACACAAAGCAAAGGTGTCACATGTAAATCAACGTCAAACATCTGTTGCAGTCAGCGCCTTTTCAGGGTCTCTGGTGGCTGTGTAGGGGCAGCCCAATGCCCGTAGGAATGCGTGGTGGGCCAGCTGCCTGGTCTGTCTTCTTGCGGCAGTGTGACACAATCTGGTTTGTACCTCTTGTCATCGTACAGTAAGTGGCGCTCCTCCCATGCGACTGTTGCCGTAGACGCATCAGCTACACAAGTGTGTTCAGCACCACGAACAGCTGGGGACCGATCCGCTGAAGCCTCACTTTCATTCTCAATCTCCATCTTCAGATCACTTGCATCAAAATTGGAGTCCGACAAGTCAGGGTCTGATTCGGCGATATTACGCAAAATGTCGTCCACGGAGTATTTTGCTTTGCGCATTCGCTTTGGTCTCTCGTCAGATGTCGATGCCATTTTAGAGGTCGTTTGCTCTTCGCTATTCACGCATATCCAGGTAAACCAACGAAGCTAACTTTCCTTCTAGCAAAGAGAGTCGAACTAAAATGTAACGGTGAGTTCTACGGGTGATTACCGTCCTCTACCCCTGAATTTCGACAAAATTTCGACATCCGCCCTGAAAGAGTTAAAGTCACCGTCTCGACCCACTGGACTAATTCCCTTCATCATTTTAAAGACTTCAGTCAGGTCTCCTCTTCATCTCTATAAAGGCTCAGCTCTTTAATTCTTCCTCATAACTCATCCCCTGTAGCCCTGGAATCAGCCGAGTCGCTCTTCTCTGAGCCGAATTTTCTATTTGTATAACCACTTTAGGAGCGGCCCGAACCTGTAAAGCTACATCACGATAACCATCTTTATATTTCCAACTGTAATTCAGTCTGCCTTAAGATTCTGCATTTATTTTTTTTTTGTAATGACACCTTTATTGTTAGACACGTTTTTAGGGTATCTTAAGATTTATACCCCCGAAAAAGCATTGATGCTCACTGCTGCGGGGAAATAATTTGCAATTATATTCAATTGAATATTTTGGTACAGCACTCTTGGCTGAGCGCAGTCGCAAGGTGCTGTGACAGGATCTCAGGTAACATGCAAGTGTACATTTTTACAAATAACTAAATAAAGTAATCCCCCGCTCTAACGCGGTTCAGCTATCGTGCCCCCGCTATATCGTGGAAAAATTCAATAAGTACATCCTACCTGTAGTGTACTTTGCAGCCAATTCATAACAAAGCATACGGTTTTCAGCAGACAGAGTTTCGTGTTACAGCACCCAGATGATTTCTTACAAAGCCCGTTATTGGCTGAAAGAGGAGACTCAACCAATCAGAGCGGATTTTATTCTCTTGGGCTCTGATTAGCTGCTGCTAACGTGGTGTAATCTCACAAGAACGGCGAGTGTGGGTCCCCGACGAATTGCGTATCGCGTACCTTACTTGTGGTCTGACTTTTCTGAGCAAACTTTTGTGAACTTTTCGTTTTGTTTTAAACCCTATGATGGCTCTCAAGCATCCTGCATCTTGTAAGCCTTCTGGTAGCAGTGAGCCTAAGCACCAGAGGAAGACCTTGACCATACAGGAGAAGGTAAAACTGATGATGATGATTATTATGATGTTACTCAAATCTTTAGCCCGACACCCATGTATCATATGTGTATCCCAAGTGTGTTTTAATAAGTTTACATGTGTTTATAGTGTGTAGTGGGGGTATTTTAAGGCTTAAACTATAAAAAACAATGTGGTCTTTCTATATCGTGGATTTTCACCTATCGCAGGTGGGTCTGGAACGTAACGTCCGCGATAGGCGGGGGATCACTGCACAGAACTAGTACACGTAAAGACACAGGAAAACAAATGGACTAACATTAATGACAACCGACGATATCTGTCCATTAATTCATTGTTGACAACAGAGGAGAGGATAACAAAAACTCCAGTCAGCAGCCTAAATGGGGAAAATAAACCTCTGGGGGTCCGAGGTCTACGGTTAGAGAGAAAAATCAAAGACAAAATCTGACACAGTCACAGGCCTGGACACCTGGGCCAACATATAGACAGTTACAAATATGAAACAATACAATCATAATAATACAGTAATATTTAAATTAAATAAATTGCATATTGGGGGAAAACCTGTTTTAGTGTTTCTGTAACCATGTCAGATTTAAACGTTTTACCTGTTTGAGGGCCAAATTCAACTTTCCAGTTTCTTTGGAGGTATTCTTTTTGGTGAAATAGTAAAGAGAACACGAAAACAGGAACATTTGGCCCTCAGCGCTTTATTTGCGTCGTGCAGAAGCAGCTGTTTCCGGCTTAGATGGCTTACAGTGGCGTTATCACGAAAGCAACATACATATACACCAGTCAGACACAACATGAGAACCACCGACAGGTCACGCGAATAAAAACTCATTACAGTGGCACCTGTCAAGGGGTGGGATATGTTAAGCAGCAAGTGAACAGCCCGTTCTTGAAGGTGATGTGTTGGCAGCAGGTAAAATGGGCAAGCGTAAGGATCTGAGCGACTTTGAATTGGGCTAAATTATGATGGGTCAGAGCATCTTCAAAATGGCAGGTCTTGTGTGGTGTTTCCAGTTTGCAGTGGTTAGTATCTATCAAAACATGGTCCTAGGAAGGAAATGGTGACAAGGGTTATGGTCACCCGAGGCTCATTGATGCCCATCTGGTCCGAATTCCCACAGAAGAAGCCACTGTAGCACAAATTGCTAAAAAAAAAAAAAAAAACTTAATGCAGGCCATGAAAGAAAAGTATCAGAAGATAAAGTGCACCACAGCTTTCTGTGTAGCCACCGACCAGTCAGAGTGCCCATGCTGACCCCTGTCTACCGCCAAAAGCGTCTACAATGTCTGGCATGTGAGAGCCAGAACTGGACCATGGAGCAATGACAGAAGGTGGCCTGGTCTGATGAGTCTGATGGGGGAGAGATGGCAGCCGGGTTGCACTATGGGAAGAAGGAAAGTCAGCGCAGGCAGTGTAACGCTCTAGGCCACTGTCGGGCAACCGGTGCGCCACGGCACACTGGTGTGCTGTGGAATTTTCTAGGGGTGCCACGAAAACTTTTGTAAAATATTTAAAACAAGGGGGGCTCCGCCCCCTGCTCGCTTCGCTCGCCTACCCCCGGCGTTGGGTATCCTGAAATACATTAGTCGAGCTCGTTCGTCTTGGAGCCGTGCCCACTTTGCTTGCGGCATTTCAGAGGCGCACTGTAGGCGCCTGCGTTCATTGATTTTATCCAGCCGGGCTCGTGTTTGTATATCCGTCAGTCGAGCTTGTTCGTTTTGAACCCGTGCCTGCTTTGCTTCCGCAGTTTCAGACGCGCATTGTAGGCGCTTGCGTTCATTGATGTTATCTAGGTGGGCTCATGTTTGTATCGTTGAGCTGTATTGTGTTTGAATTCGGTGTAAAGCATTCTGCGGTCTGTACAATCCCAAGCAGCAAATTATTCCTAACTTCACTCTGCAGTATTGCCACTCACAATATGGCGGTGACGCCTGCGCCTTCCGTACTTTATGGACCCATGGGGCCTCTGTAGCCTCTTCCATTTGAAGCTGGGCTGCAGCGCAGAGTCCTCTTTTTTGTGTGGCCGTGTCGTTAGTCGTTAGCTATGGGCGCGTTGTTGCTTCATTTCTCATTCACGTCAGTTGAGCTGTTTCGTTTTTGGGCCGTGACTCCTTCGTGCGCGGTGGATACGACTTCGCGTGCGGTTTAAGAGACGCGCGCTGTACGTGCCTGAGCAGTACATCTCATGGTCCAATCTCCATGTCCATGCGTCCATGCCATCCGGTTTACCATTCTCGGTTAGTAATATGGCTTGCTAGTGTTTTTGAACTTTTGGTTGATTAAAAAGGTAATGTTTAAAAAAAAATATTTTATGTTGGAAAAACAGATAACGGTTAATCAGATTGTTGAATAAACGAATGTATTTATTTTGAATGCAAGTTAAAATTTCCTCTGTTCACCATTCATCATAATATCAACACCAGCGGTGTCAAAAACACATCTCGTGAGACTTAAAAAGTCTCGTTGTTAGAAGATCTCGCTCACTGTACGGATACGGAAATGAAATCTAAGAAACGCGAGAGACTTCAAATGATCGACAAGGAAATGCGCGTCTGTCTTTCGAAAATTGATCCTCGCATCAATCTCATATGTGCTGAAAAACAATCTCAACCTTCACATTAATTAAATTTAAGATTTATCCTTTGATTCCTTTATTAATAAAATGTCCGTCAAACTTGTAAAATTAACCGTTTTTATTGGCGATTGTCCATAGATTGTGTCGTCACGACTTTATTTATGGGCAGTCCCTCAGGTGCGCCGTGAAAGAACATTTTTGGACTTAGTGCGCCGCAACTCGAAAAAGGTTGCCTTTCACTGCTCTACGTAATATTCTGTGAGGAAAACCTTGGGTCCTGGCATTCATGTGGATGTTGCTTTGAAACGTACCAGCTACGTAAAGATTGTTGCAGACCACGTACACCCCTTCATGGCAACAGTATTCCCCAATTATTAATTACAAATGAGTTCACATTTTTGTTTTTAGCCGACTAGATTACTGTAATGCACTCCTCTCCGGACTACTCGAAAAAAAGACATCAATCGGCTGCAATGAGTACAGAATGGAGCAGCCAGAATCGTAACTAGGAAAAGAAAATCCGAGCACATCACACCAGTCTTAGCGTCGTTACACTGGTTACCTGTGCCATTTAGAATTGACTTTAAAATCCTGCTTATGGTTTACAAAACCTTAAATCTTCTCGCTCCATCTTAAATTTCAGAATGTCTGTCACCTTACTCTCCAAATCGTACCCTTAGATCTTCAAGTGAGTGTCTCCTTAGAATTCCAAGAGCTAAACTTAAAAGAAGTGGTGAGGCGGGCGGCCTTCTGCTGTTAGGAACCTAAAATCTGGAATATGAGTTTACTGATAGAAATTTGCCAGACTGATACGGTGGAGCACTTTAAAAAACTGCTATAAACCCGTCATTTTAACATGACTTTCTCAAAGCTACATTTTAGTGTAACCCTGATATTCTGTATATGCCTTGAATTATCGTTTTTATCATGGCTCCATAATCCGTAGTAACCCCTACTTTCTCTGCTGTTCTCTTTCCGGTTTTCTGTGGTGGCGATCTGCGCCATCCCCACCTGATCAGGGCACCGTGCAGTCCCTACATTGAAGGAATGAAGGGCAGAGGTCCACGTGACCATCATCATCTAATTCTCCACGTGAAGCCTGAAAACCATAAGGACTGATTGAGATAATTTCTGTTAGGGGGGCTGGGTGGTCTCGTGGCCTTGGAACCCTTGCAGATTTTGTGTTTTTATTTTTTCTCCAGCCCACTAGTGTTTTTTTTTTTCTCTTGTTTCTTCTGCCCTCCCTGGCCATCGGACCGTACTTTATTCTTTGTAGCTTAATATTTCCTAATCTTATTTTTATATATTTTTTTTTTCTTTCTTCGTCTTGTAAAACAATTTGAGCTCCATCGTTCGTGTGAGAATGTTCTTGTGAATAAATGTTGTTGTTGATGGCAGTGGCCTCTCCCCCCCACCGCACACTGCCATAATTGTTCACCCATGGCTTGAGAAACATGACAAAGAGTTGAAGGTGTTGGTCTCCAAGTTCCCCAGATCTCAATCCGATCGAACATCTGTGGGATGTGCTGGAAAAACAAGTCTGATCTGATCCAAGTCTGCCACTCACAGGACTTAAAGGATGTCTGGTGCTGGCGTCTCCGTGGCACAGGACACCTTCAGAGGTCTT